>NW_005871847.1:97527-112217 GCF_000147115.1 Myotis lucifugus | reverse complement strand
GTGCCATCAATCACATGTGTGTGTTTCGCTCTGTCATTATCGATCATGAATTTGGTTGACATGGCTATTATAGAGAAAGGGCTAATAATAACATATTTCTTCTAATTAATTTCCTTTCAATGTGCACAAATTCATGCACTGGGTTATATAATTATAAACATTTATTTTTCTTTGGATGAGAAGTTGTAGGATTTACTCCCTAGCATCGTTCAAATATGCAACCCAGTTTTATGCATGGTTCCTTTATCAGTAGTAGGGTTGACCAACAATGAGCAATGGTTAGTTCAATATGACTTTCCTCTACAAACTTGGGTTGCTATGGATAAAATATATACATGGCAAATCAATTGCCCACTAATGAGTTCAGCGGTCTCTGAACAGAGTTTTAAGCAGCTCATAATTTTTTTCAATGAGGGCTTGATTGTGCAAAAATATAGAAACAAAATATATTTGCTGTACTTTGACATTTTAATGAAGTTGCTTTTATTCCATATGAACTGAGAGATTTTTGTAACCTGTAAAATAGTCAAAGGCACACTCAAAGACAAACTTTCAGTGAAGGTGCTGATAGTGAGTAGAATTTTGATGTCTTCTAAGAGTTCTCTCCCCTGGTGTCCACTCCCTACATAGTCCTTGGACCCATGGCTATGATGAGTATTAATCCTATGATTAGATTATGTTACACAGCCCAGCTTGACTTTAAGATGGAAATTTTCAGGTGGGCATTACCTAACTACATGAGCCCTTTAAAAGAAGATTTCTCCAGTTGATGGCAGAGTAGGTAGTCACAGAAATTAGAAACAATACAAAAAGGTATGGTGAATCATTGCTGGCTTGAAGATGGAGGGGAGTTTCCCAGAACCTTCATTTGATCATATAAGCCCATTTGAACCTTGTTTTCAGCATGTAGTATACTGAGCAGGGCACCCATATCTTGTTCTGGAATGTGACCTGAAGAACTATGTGTTTTTGTACGCTGCTAAGCCCACGATCTATTGTTTTGCAACAATAGAACATAAAACATAATTTTTTAGAAAAAGCAGGTACAGTATCCTATAGAGGCCAGTCACTCACAACAATCCAGGCCCGTTCTACAGTTAGAAACACGTGAACTCAGGAGTCACAGAAAGGGAATCTAGGCATCATTATAGAAGGGCATTTTTCAGGAAGGATGTATGCTAAAATATCTTATCATAGGCTTCTCTGGAACACCTGGTTGTCATCCTTGCAGGAGCGCTCCATGAAGACTGCAATAGCTTCCCTCTCAGAGGCTGCATGAAGGTCCAGCAGCTCCTGCAGCGTGTCTGTGGGAAAGCGCACCCTCTGGGCCATCTGTTCGCTGTAATGGTCGGCTGCCTTCTGCAGAGCCACTGAGTTCTCTTGCTCAGCCAGAGTTGTCACCGTGTTCTCCAAACAAGGCACTACTCCACTGTTGATGGCATCCACATAGGCCTTTGCCAGAGTCCCAAGCCCTAAATGACACATTTTATTTAGGAAATTAAAAGGAATTTCTCACTCACTGTTTTACAAGCTTTCAAGATCAGCATTCTAAAAATTGCAACAATTTTACTGAAATGAAGTGTTCTTTTTTCTTTTTCTTCTCTCCATATTCCTCCTTGTTGCCTCCTCCTTTTGCTTTTATGTCTCTACTTTCTAAAAAAGACATTACTGTCTATTCTATTCACTCTTTTTTGATTTATGGATTCATCACATTCTAGTATGAAAATAATAATCTCATCTAACACATTCAAGAATTTCCTAGAATAATTTCCCATTAAAGTTATAAAATGAGTTTATCTTATAGGCAAGTAAAGTAGATAGTTTGTGGGCACTATTCCAAACTGAATGTGGGTCCCCTTTAAAAAAAATCAAGAATTTCAGGACAGTGACACAAATATTAAACCAAGCCTGGGTTCATCTCAGCATAGGGCACTGTGTGTCTGCCCTATGTTGGCATATCCGTGAATCTAGCTTGCACATAAAGCTATAGTTAAATTTTCTTCTCAAATGCGAACGAGATTTCAGAGCCTTATGTTCTGCTATATATTTTTTCTAACTGGTGTAAATTCTCAAAATATCTTGTGTGTCCTCAACAAAACACACTCATCTCATCGGTCTTCTCATCATCATGCAGATTCCTCTCCTTAACAGCAGCTTGTGCTTATGTCATTAGCGTATTAGTTTCATGAGACACAGTAGGCTTCAATAATCCCACATATAGGGAAACTTTAATGAAAAAACATGCATGTCTATGTGTGGCATGAATGTCTGTTTTTTCACATCACATGGAGAAGGGAAGAAAATTAGCAACAAATTCAAAGTGCAATCACACACACTGAACTGCAGAGAAACTTGCTGTAACAACGAAGACTCATGATTTCCAGTGATAATGATTTCTTTTCTTAGAGTCTTGGTTTTTGCATGTGTAAGGATATATTGACAGAAATTTTTGAATTGCTCCAGAAAATTCCATTCTAGTTGGTTTTCTGACATATGCTACACCTAGTGTAATATTTTTTTGTCATTTGTAGGCTGGTCAAAGACAAAGCACTTCAACCTTGGAAAGAACTTCCTGATATATTCTCTAGGCATGTTGGATTTCTGAGTTTGGGGATCCTCACCTATAAAAGAGAAAAAGACTAATCACTGATGAGGCAGTCTTCAGGCAAGATGGTTGAAGACATTCATTTCCAGGGATTTTTGCATCACTGTAACACTGGTTCCTGTAAGTCTCCTTTTATTTAATCATGCAAATCAACCTAATGCTAATAATTTACCAAAGCATAGACATTTTTTATTTATTTATTTATTTATTTATTTATTTATTTATTTATTTATTGTTTTCAGAGCTAGGAGCATAGAAAGTATTTCTGGAGAAAATAGGAGGTGGACATCATCCCAAGTGAAGAAACTAATGATTATTTTCCTTAGCCCTTCCATGGTGTCCAATGGTTTAACTGTTTATTATTTTCGAATGATAGATTAATCTCCAAAATGGTCAGAAATACTTTTGGTATTATAGTCCTCAGGCCATAAATAAAATGTGGGCACTAAAGTAAGAGTGAATTATTTTCTGGTATAAATAAGGATACTTATGATACTTCTGGAAAAAGTTTCTTGTGAAGGACAGAAAATACTCAAAACAGTAAAGAGAAACTCCTAAAAATCAAAGTTAAAAAATACAAGGAATATAAATACATTCATAGATTTTTTTAGCAGACATCATCAAAAAGTAATGTTAACCTATGCCACTTGGAGACCACACCTGTTTTTTTATATCAATTTATATTGAATGTGACAATGTCACAGAATGTGATTCTAGGCATATATCATCTGTTCAATAAAAATTTTTTGAATAAATAAATAAATTATTAAATAAGAAAAAAATTGATAAGTTCATAGGTACTACCTATTATTCTCCCTGCTAAATGTACTCAGTATTAAGAGTTTATTATTTCAACATGACAAAATATTGTATGAGGCTATAGAATGAAGAAAACGATGTTATGAAAAACAAATAATAAAGGATTTGACAGTCTTATAGGAAGGATATGTCAATGATTTTTTTGGGGGGAGATATTCATATAAATATCCTTTATATGAAGAATGTTAACCATGCAGACTATTAAAATAGACAATATGAAATGTACTTCAAAAATGAAGTCATTGTGATTCTGTGTTTATCATCTTCTATACTAATGAGCATTTTTTGCTAAATAGAAATAGATGAGCTCTGAACAATAAGTAACAAAAATATTTGAGCCTTAAGAAGTTTTAGCACTGGTTATAATCCTCTTAACTTATTTTTCATGGTGTCAATTTTTCTAAAATCATTTTGTCTAATAATGGATTCTACATTTTCTCAGCCAACTTAAATTCTGGTCACTTGAGTTTTTTTTCAGTAATAATAACAACTGAAACCATACCCACCTGTCATACACATATCACCATTAGCACAGGCCTCAATTCAATAAAAATAAAGATTGACCTTAAGTGTTGAGAAACAGGCTCAGTTGGTCCCACCTTCTACTGAACCCTCTGCCACTCAGACCATCCTCTGGTACCTGGAATGAACTTCAAGGCATTCTCCTTCAGTGATGGTGCGTCCATCTAACTCCAGCTCCAGCGTGAAATCCCGTACAACCCAAAGTCTGGAAAAAACTCACAAACTCGGCTGAGTCATCTCCTTCACCAGAGCTGGGAGAGGACTTTGTCCTGATTAGCTTTGTTAGTTCAGTCACATAGCTGAGATCTTAGCTAAGGAATGAGAAGTGCTCCACGCTAAAATTTCCAGATCTCACCCAGAAACAATTTTTATTAACATTCCTATTCACCCTGTGTTCTTTTCACTCAACCATGATTATTGAAATGAGGAAACAACAACAACAAAAATAGTCTCAGTTACATTCCCATAGCCTCCATGGCACATGGTGGTTGGGTTCCTGGAAGGATACTGCAGCTGCTCCAGGGCCTGGTAGTTGATGTGGTTCATGCTGTTGTAGATAAACATGCTGCTCAGAAGCACGGCCAGGCAAAGATCCACAAGCCATTCTTAGGGTCGCCCTAGAAAGCGCATTACAGCAGGGGACTTAGATGTCTATTGTTTGTCTTATTTGTTTTTATTTTAAAAAATGAAAATGAAAGCTAAAAATATTTTAAAAATAGGGTTTTTTGGCTAATACTCACTTGATGATACTTTTTCCATTGATTTTTTAGAGAGAGTGGAATGAATGAAATGGAGTGAGGAAAGAAGGGAGAGAGGAAGAGAGAGAAAGAGAGAGAGAGAGAGAGAGAGAGACATAGATGTGAGAGAGATATAGATGTGAGAGAGACATATCCATTGGTTGCCACCCGCTCCCACCTTCCTCGGGACTGGAATTGAACTTGCAACCCAGGTACTTGCTCTTGACAGGAAATTGAAACTTCAGCCCTTCAGTGCACAGGCCAATGCTCTAACCACTGAGTAACATCAGCCATGGCAAAAAACTACCATTTTAATCAAAATTTTACTTTAAAGATGTAAAAAATAAAATGAAAATGTTAAATAGTTTTTTTAAAAAAATACACTTACTATAAAATTAATGAGAGAAAAATTCTCAAAGCCAAACTGTAGATGATGCCTGTTTTCTAAATGTGAACACAGTAATGCAAGGTTTAAGTGTATAAGTGTCTTTCTCTCAACAGACACATTTTTCCAATTTATCTCTCATCTTACAATATAATCCATCACTAACATACGAATCACACCTAAATCTAGACTTACTTAGGTTTTAGTCTGTTTTTTGTTTGTTTGTTTGTTTGTTTTTTCACAAAAACAAGCTTGGTAGCTATGAGTTCATATTAAATTGTGTCTTATGGCTCAATTCAAATTCCAGAATTATGTTTATCATCACATAAACAACAATGAAAGTAAAACCTGAAGTGAGCCCAGTTAATAAGTGATCTAAAACAAGTGGAACAATGGTGGGAAATGAAACCTTAAGCTACAGAAGCTGACTTTTATTTCAGTCGGAAACCATGAAGCCTTCTAGTGCCATGCGATATACAACTTGTACTATCTCTGCAACAGCCTTAGTGTCTCAAACGCTAGGAACTAGTAAAAACTTTAAGCTTGACGAACTCCAATGTGGAAAAGCTACTCCAAGCATTTGACCTGAAGTGACTGAGCAGGTACTTAAAAAAGTAAATGCATGAAAAACCTGAGAGCATGAGACATCCTTTAAGAAAGGGACCTTTAAATGAACTGCTGACTCTGGAGGGCCTCTACCCTTCACTTCTAATTAAGCATGGAAGAAAAACAGAGACTGGCTAATTTGTTGGTTTTTTTTAATCCAAATAAAATGCTAACTTAATGGAATCCTTAGTTATTCAAAGTCATAGGTGAACCACACAGTAAGCCAAGGATAACAATCCAGATCTATTCTTAAAAGTACAAGTTCATGTACAGAATTATCATAATGCCATTTTAAATATTATCTACTTTTTTAAAAATCACAAATCTTCATCATTTAGGCAAAAAACAAATTTCACTTTTCTTCAAAGAGATGTCAATGGTAAATGTGATTAAAACATTTCAGTAAAACCTTTTGTCATTTTTTTCCTTGACCTACTGAATATTTTCCAGTACCATTTTGTAGTTTTATTGGATGACTTTGGGAAAATAACATGGTGAATATTATTGTTTTATAATACAAAGGAGGGCTCTCATTTATAAGCAAACCTGGAACATAGAAGGCCAAAAGAAATATGTCAGTGAAGAGCTCATTTAAAAACTATTCAGCATTTAGTATGTAGAGAATTGGAATGCATAATTGAAGACTGTAGTTCTTGAAGAAGTGTGATAAAACCTCATTTATCAAAAGACCTTGGTGTAAAAGAGTGCCCTTGCACCCTGTTCTAACACTGTAGGAATACATCAGATTTGGATTTCCCTAGGTCTACTACTTCCTTTAAAAAAAAAAAAAAAAAAAAAACAGAACAAGAGTATTGAGCTCCAACTACAACTGACTGGTTCAAAAACTGTTTTAAAAGTTAGGTTTGTATATTATAAATTGTACATTCAAAACATCTCTTACAGTCCAAGGTTAGTAACCCAGCCAGCTTAAATCAAAGGTTTTCTCACCTAGGTCCCAGTACATGGATGACTGACTCAAGTACTTACTCTACTGGGAAGTAGAGATCAAGAAAGTATTTATTGGTCAAAGCTTATGTTACACAAGATGTGTCCTTGAATCAGATCCCTCTTCAACTCAAGCACTCCTTTACTGACAGCACTTTGTAAATCACACCAAGAAAATCACCCCAGATGGCAAGAGCTCAGACATTTGAAATGTGGTCACTGTAGCTTTTCACTTGGATGGCAGAAGCAATCGTGGAAGATGGACTGGATCAAGCCTTCCACAATGTTGTAGGACTGAGCAAATCAGTGAGTTCACCAATAAAATTATAGTAAATTAGAAATATACTTATATAAACCAGAGAGGCAGAGCTATTAGCCCCTGAGGGAAGGAAACTATCCACAAAACTAGAGGCTTTTTAAATTTAGATTCTCTAAATTCATTCTCCCTCCCCACCTTTTTTTTTTTTCCTTTTCAGTAATGGAAGCCAAAGGTGCATTAGTGCTACTTTCAACTTAGACTCACACTAACATAAATAAGGAGAAAATATTGAATTGCAAGTAACACTATAAATACAAAATACTTATATTGTGGGAAGAGCTCAGGAGATTTATCTCAGTGCAGTGGCAGATGCAATGGCGTGAGCACACTCCGCCTGTATAAGCTTCCTTGGCACACCAGGAAGTGGCAGTGCCCGCCTGAGCAGACCCCCTAGAGCCCCTACATAGTATCCTGGTCTTTCCTACCATTGGCTGCCCTAAGGATAGTGTAAACTTCTGATTGGTCCAGAAAGTTATATATGTTGCTGCACTTACACAATAAACTTAGATCTGCGTCACTGAACCTGGTCTCCGGAGTCCTGCATGCCTCATTAAGGCTCCGTTGTCCTCACCCCCGTGGGACCCCCTGCTTCATTATATTATCCCATAATAGTGCTTTTTGTGGGTCTAACTCATATATTTAGAGAAGTCAGTACAAAATTCTTCTTTAAAAAATACATATTCCTGGTGTAGCTGAGGCTTTTCTGGAGATTTTTAAGTAGATTATTTCACTGTAATCAATTTTCATGGGTCCTACCTCCAACCCTATTAATCTCTTACAATTTAACTAGTAGGTCCCATGGATTATAATTTCCTCTGGGAATGACTAGATTAGGATCTCAATTTTTGTATCCCTGATACTCTGTTCTGATAACACTGCACATTACTTAATCCTCAACTATGCTCTTGGTCTTTGCTTCATTCACTGCCATATCTGCAGTACCTAACACAAAGCCCTGAATGCAGCTGTCTAATAAGTATTTAACTTGTACTTGTTGCCCCAGTGTAAAAATAAAAAGATCTATTCTTAATCAAAGTATTGAGTTTACAAAGAAAGTAAGTTCTACAAAATAGAAGTTTGCCTCATTATTCCTAATTGAATTTGTAGCTTAGAGAAATACATCGTGAAAGTTGAGGTGGCAAATTAAAATGTAAGTGGAGTATCAAGAACAAAAAATTCTGCCGAAACCGGTTTGGCTAAGGGGATGGAGCGTCGGCCTGCAGACTGAAAGGTCCCAGGTTCGATTCCGGTCAAGGGCATGTACCTGGGTTGCGGGCACATCCCCAGTGGGAGATGTGCAGGAGGCAGCTGATCGATGTTTCTAACTCTATCCCTCTCTCTTCCTCTCTGTAAAAAATCAATAAAATATATTTAAAAAAAAAAAAGAACAAAAAATTCTTTGCCTTACCTTTTCCACATCACCCAGGCCCTCAGTGTCCAGAAGGAGCAGAGTGTGGTTGGGCTTGGAGGGGTGGGGTACACACCACATCCAGATGCCTTTGGTTTCAGACCGCACTGTGGAGCCCAGAGGAAAACCTGAAAAGAAAGAGGAGAAAGCGTATAGAGTAAGAGCAGATAGTCCAGGCTTCTTATAGGTTACATTGGTTAAACTTGTCAGAATGTTGAGTGCCAGGCTGGGAGAAAGGTTGCTTTCATTTCAGCAAGAACAACCTATCCAATATTTGTATATATTGAGGATCTTCTCAATAAACACTTTGTGTCCTCTTTTTACCTCGTTCTATCATTTGTAGTTCAAGTTATGTCACATTACAGAACTAATATAACCTCTACTGATTTTATGTGTGTGTATATATATATATACATATATATGTATATATATATGTATATATATATATTTAATCCTCATCCAAGGACATGTTTATTGATTTAGAGAGAGGAAGTGAGATGATAGATAGATAATAGATAGATAGATAGATAGATAGATAGATAGATAGATAGATAAAATTTGACATGAGAGAGGGAAACATTGATTTGCTGCCTGTTGTACACACACCAACTTGGGACTGAACCTGCAACCTAGGTATGTGCCCTCACCCAGAATCAAACCTGTAACCTTTTGGTGTACAGGACCATTCTCTAACAAATTGCGCCCCCCTAGCCATGGCTTGACTTTTATATTATTTTCTGACACTGAAGAGCTCCCTTGTCCTTCAGGTTCTGGTGGATTTCAACCAGTGGGAGGTATTAAAAGGAGACGAGAGGTCAGACATATGTTCTCCTCACTTTCCTCCTAGTGAGCCATGATGTCCTAGTGCCTCTGTTTCTTTACCTTCGGCCACACCCCCTTCCATGCCATATCTCTGGTCTTTGCCACATTCTGTTATCCACTTTTGCTTGCCTCATCCTGCTATAGTAGTTTTAGAGTCTACCTGGCCATTGCTATTGCCACTCTCTGTATGCATCCTCATCCCACATTGGGTCTTTGTGCTGTGCTTATGCCGTTGTAAATCATCTTCCATTAAATGCTCTTAAGTACTCCTGAGTAGGTCATCTGAGTCCTGCCAGGACCTGGATAATACATCAGCTTTTGTTGGATTTTTTTTCCTCCCTTTTACCCTTGTATTTTTCTCAATTTTTTTCTCTTCTAAAAAATGGTGAGTTCTTTGCTCACTGTTTTAAGTGTGGACAAAATGGAAGGGAAAACAGAAAGCACCTGTGAGATTGTTCTAGATACTCTTTACAAAGGCAGAAATTAAATACACAGTGGGAGAGAGTGTGAGGTATATGCCAAGGAACCCACTGATGATATATCTTGTCCCACAGTCCAGGATTTTGACTGTCTGCCATATTCCAATGTCTCCTTCAATGAAGAATGAAAATGAACATGATAAAATACCTAGGGGAGGTTGAGTCAGCATGCCTGAAGCCATTCAATTTCTACATCCAGAGTATATTCCACAGACAGAATATAAAGCCTGAGGTGGTCTGCATTCTTCCACATGTAATAGTGTTTGATTATTTTCTGACTAATCCATAGTAATCTGAAGTTCCCATTACCCCAGCAAGGAAAGGCAGGATATAATTGGAGGTCATTGGTCTCAGCTTTGAGAGGTAAAACAAGTTGTCAACAAAGAGAGAGAGTTCACATGAGAGAGAGAGAGAGAGAGAGAGAGAGAGAGAGAGAGAGAGAGAGAAAATTCATCAAAGTTTTGTTATGAAATGAAGCAAACAATTGGATGGTAGCCCCATTGAAATATGGGATATACAGAATATACTGCTATTTGCTTTACCTCCTATCCCTTTTTAAAAACAGCAACTATTGAACAATATTTGTATGCTAGAGTTTAGAGCAGAAGTAATGTAGGAGAAAGGAAGGGAATACTTTCTGGTGCTGAGCTGACTAATGGGTGGATCTTTGATAGGGCTAGGGAATTCTTTATGAGTGAGATTTTGTGGACAGATGAGGTTAAAGTTATAAATCTAGCAATGAAACTTAAAAGTTTTCTTCGCTGAGAGAAATGAGGCTCTTTTTTAAGATGACCTCGAGAGAGGCATGATCAGCCTCTCTTAACACTGTCTCCAAGCAAATGGCCCTGCCTCAGAACAATACTCACCCTGGATCTGTCCTGCCAGGTGGTTCATCAGGTAGGATTTTCCTGTCCGATACAGACCTGCGATGGCCACCACCACCACAGGCTGAGAGATCTTGTCTAGAATCTCCAGTGCTGTTGGGTTTACTGTCAGCTGATTATTCTGATTTTCCACCAGACAGATGGGGTCCATCAGGGTGTATCCAGAGGCCATGGTGAGCTGTAACCCAGAGGAATAACTTAGTACAACACAAGCTCCTGAAGTCATATCTAACAGTTACAGAGGTTATTTGCATATTACCTTTACACTCCTGGAGAGCATATATCAGTTTCCTACATTTAGTATGTTTCTAAAAGGTAAGTATTTAGCCTAGTGTTTCAAGGCCTGGTACAGATTCCTTATGTACATTATTATATTGATCTATAAATGAACCTTAAAACAACCTTGCCCATGTGATGCATAAAAGGATTCTAATGAGAAAAACAAACAAACCACTGATGATAGAGCCTTGAGAAGGTTAACATACTGGGAGCAAGTTGAGGCAGAATGGGACATGCAGGAGATGAGGAGTGACCAGAGAAGATACCTGGAGCTCCAGAGTGATTTGTTTTCTTGTTAACTGCATATATTCTCTGAGCACCTACCATGTGCTGGACACTGGTCTATGTGCTCAGTATCAAGTGGTGAACAAAATGGATACCAATTCCTGCCTCATGAAACTCTATCCTAGTGGGAGGAGACAGACAATACAGAAAGCAAATAAGCAGCAGGCATAGTATATGTATATTAGATGAGTTTATATAGAGGGTGGTCAGGGAAAGTCTGCCTCTCAAAGAAAGAGAAATAAATGTGATCTTTGACCTTGAGGAGGACAGGTTTAGTGAATCCCAGAGCAGGAGAGGGCTGGCAGAGGGGAGACATTGAAAGGAAGATGAAGAGATGAAGAATGTGGCTCCCTCTCAAAATACTAAAGGACAACCCTAGCCAGTTTGACTCAGTGGATAGAGCATCGGCCTGAGGACTGAAGGGTCCCAGGTTCCAGTCAAGATCATATGCCCAGGTAGTGGGCTCAATCCCCAGTGGGGCATGCAGGAGGCAGCAGATCAATGATTCTCTCTCATCATTGATGTTTCTATCTCTCTCTCCCTCTCCCTTCCTCTCTAAAATCAATAAAAATATATTTTAAAAGCACACAAAAAAACAGAGAAAGACAAGTGTCACATGATCTCACTCATATGTGGAATCTAAAGAACATAATAAACTGATGAACAAAATGGATCCAGAAATATGTAAACAAAATAGACTATGGAATCTCAGAGGAAGGTGGGGGTGGGTGGATGGGAAGTGATTAACCAAATAACTTGTCTGCATATATGTGTAGACACAGACAGTAGTGTGGTGAAAGCCTGGATAAGGGGGAGGTGCAGGATAGAAGGGGTCAAAGGGGAAAAAGAGGGATCTATGTAATACTTTCAACAATAAAGATTAAAAACACACAATAGGTCAAATCATTACTGGACCCAGATAAATTAATGGGTGCATGAATTCATTTAATTGGAATCAAAGGACATTATTCCTTACTTTTAGGCTGATAAGGAAGAGAGGCAGTAGCCAGCATGTTTTAGGGTGTGCCCAGATCTGCCAGAGTCCCACAGCTGGGTGAAGCCCTACTTTGCTGTTTTCATCATAGGGGGTATAAGCAGGAGGAATTACAGAATTTATTTCCTGAAATGAATATTTAAAATTTTGGTCGGAATAGATGATTTAATAAAAAAAATTATTTTAAATGCAAGTAAACTGGAATACCCAATCCAAAAGCTGGTAAGTTCAAATAAAGAAGTAAAATGAAATAGTTGTCTTATATGGAGGTAGTTGGTTTCCAAAGTTTATTCCTCAGGAGAGTCTGTCATCTGAAGAGATGGTGAAAACTACCCCAAGACTTGATTTCTCAGCAAGAATTACAGAATATTCTGAGATGGTTCTTGTACGGACCACATGTTAGAAACAATGCCTGGTAAACAAGCACTATTAGATCTTATAGTTATTTCTAACAGTTGATCAGTGAGCATGAAATTCAATTATTCAATACTAGAGGCCCGGTGCATGAATTTGTACACAGGTGGGGTCCCATGGCCTGGCAGGCATCAGGGACAATCAGGGCTGTGGAGGTTGGCCAGGGGAAGGAGCGAAGGGAGGTGGGCTGGCTGGAGGGAGGGGCCATGGGAGGTTGGCAGCCTGGGCGAGGGACAGAAGGAGGTTGTCTGTGGGAGCACACTGACCACCAGGGGCCAGATTCTGTGTTGAAAATCTGCTATGAACATAGGGGTGCATATATCCTTTCAGATTGGTTTTTCTGTTTTCTTGGGATATATTCCTAGATGTGGGATCACTGGGTCAAATGGGAGTTCCATTTTTAACTTTTTGAGGAAACTCCATACTGTCTTCCATAGTGGCTGCACCAGTCTGCATTCCCACCAGCAGTGCACAAGTGTTCCTTTTTCTCCACATCCTCTCCAGCACTTGTCCTTTGTTGATTTGTTGATGATAGCCATTCTGACAGGTGTGAGATGGTACCGCATTGTTGTTTTGATTTGCATTTCTCAGATGATTAGTGACTTTGAGCATGTTTTCATATGTCTCTTGGCTTTCTGAATGTCCTCTTTTGAAAGGTGTCTATTTAGGTCCTTTGCCCATTTTTTGATTGGATTGTTTATCTTCCTTTTGTTAAGTTGTATGAGTTCCCTATAAATGTTGGAGATTAAACACTTATCGGTGATTACATTGGCAAATATGTTCTCCCATGCAGTGGACTTTCGTGTTGTTTTGTTGATGGTTTCTTTTGCTGTGCAGAAGCTTTTTATTTTGATGTAGTCCCATTTGTTCATTTTCTCTTTAGTTTCCAATGCCCTAGGAGCTGTATCAGTGAAGAAATTGCTTCAGCATATATCTGAGATTTTGTTGCCTTTGGATTCTTCTAGTATTTTTATGGTTTCCCATCCTATATTTAAGTCCTTTATCCATTTTGAGTTTATTTTTGTGTATGGTGTAAGTTGATGGTCTAGTTTCATTTTCTTGCATGTATCTATCCAATTTTCCCAACACCATTTATTGAAGAGACTATCTTGACTCCATTGTATGTTCTTGCCTCCTTTGTCAAATATTAATTAAGCATATTGGTTCAGGCCGATTTCTGGGCTCTCTATTCTATTCCATTGATCTATATGTCTGTTCTTGTGCCAGTACCAGGCAGTTTTGAAAACAGTGGCTTTGTAATACAGCTTGATATCTGGTATTGAGATCCCACCTACTTTGTTCTTTCTCAGAATCGCTGCAGCTATTCAGCGTCTTTTTTTATTCCAGATGAATTTTTGGAGAGTTCGTTCTAGATCTGTGAAATATGCCGTTGGTATTTTAATGGGAAGTGCATTGAATTTTTAGATTGCTTTGGGTAGTATGGACATTTTAATGATGTTGATTCTACCAATCCAAGAACATGGTATGCTCTTCCATCTCTTTATGTCTTCCTCTATCTCTTTTTTCAACGTCCTGTAGTTTTCTGAGTAGAGGTCTTTTACCTCTTTAGTTAAAAGAGGTGCGATGGTAAATGGGATTGTTTTTATAATCTCTCTTTCTGAAAGTTCACTATTGGTGTATAGAAATGCCATAGATTTCTTAGGGTTGATTTTGTATCCTGCTACATTGCCAAATTCATGTATTAAGTCTAGTAGTTTTTTGATGGAGTCTCTAGGGTTTTGTATGTATAATATCATGTCATCTGCAAATAAGGACAGTTTTACTTCTTCTTTTCCAATTTGGATGCCTTTTATTTCTTCTTCTTGTCTAATTGCAATGGCTAATACTTCCAGTACTATGTCGAACAGGAGTGGTGAGAGTGGGCATCCCTGTCTTGTTCCTGTTCTTAGGGGAAATGGTGTTAGTTTTTGTCCATTGAGTATGATGTTGGCTGTGGGTTTTTCATATATGGTTTTTATTATGTTGAGGTATGATCCTTCTATTCCCACCTTGCTGAGAGTTTTTATCAAAAATGGGTGTTGGATTTTGTCAAATGCTTTTTCTGCATCAATTGATATGACTATGTGGTTTTTTTCTTTCAATTTGTTTATGTGATGTGTCATGTTTATTGATTTGCAGATATTGTACCATCCTTGCATCCCTGGGATAAATCCTACTTAGTCATGG
>NW_005871847.1:81067-97201 GCF_000147115.1 Myotis lucifugus | reverse complement strand
CGTAGTATTGTTTAACAATCATTATATTTCTATGGGCCCTGTACTATTTAGCTCTATCATTTCTGAATTGGTTTATTTGGGGCATCTCTCTTGCTTCTTGGTGAGAGTGGCTAGAGGTTCATCAATCTTATTTATCTTTCCAAAAGACCAGCTCTTGGTTTCATTAATTTTCTGTATTATTTATTTTAGCTCTCTATATCATTTATTTCTGCTTAAATCTTTATAATCTCCTTCCTTCTGCTCACTCTGGGGTTTTCTTATTGCTCTCTTTCTAATTCTTTGAGATGTAAATTTAGATGATTTACTACCATTTTTTCTTGTTTGTTGAGATAGGCCTGTAGAAGCTAGAAACTTCCCTCTCAGGACTGATTCCATTGTGTCCCATAGGTTTTGGATTGTTGTTTTTTCATTGTCATTAGTTTCCAGGAAGTTTTTAATTTCGTCTTTGATCTCATTGGTAACCCAATAAATATTTAATAACATGCTATTCAGCTTCCAAGTGTTTGAGTATTTTGAGTTGTTTTTATTGTAGTTTATTTCTAATATTATGTTCTTGTGGTCTGAGAATATGCTTGGTATGATTTCAATCTTCTTGAATTTGGGGAGACTTTATTTGTGACCCAATATGTGGTCTATTTTTGAATATGTCCCATGAGCACTTGAGAAGAACGTATATTTCGTGGCTTTGGGGTGAAATGTTCTGAAGATGTCAATTAGGTCCATCTGATCTAGTGAGTCACTTAGGATTGCTGTTTCTTTGCCGATTTTTTGTCTATAGGATTTATCCAGAGATGTCAGTGGTGTATTAAAGTCCCCTACTATGATTGTATTGTTGTCGATCTCTCCCTTGATATCTTCCAGGAGTTTTTTTTTTTATATTTGGGTGCTCTTGCATTGGATGCATATATGTTTATCAGGGTTATATCCTCTTGTTGTATTGATCCCTTTAGTATTATGAAGTGGCCTCCCTTATCTGTTGTTATGGCCTTCACTTTGAGGTCTATTTTGTCCGATATAAGTATTGCTGCCCCAGCTTTTTTTTCATTTCTATTTGCCTGAAAGATATTTTTCCATCCCTTCACTTTCAGTCTGTGTGAGTCCCTTCTTCTGAGGTGGGTCTCCTGTAGACAGCAAATGTATGGGTCATGTTTTTTTATCCATTCAGCCACTCGATGTCTTTTGATTGGAGCATTTAGTCCATTTACGTTTAAAGTTATTATTGTAAGGTACTTGTTTGTAGCCATTTCTATTTTTTGTGCCTGTTTTCTCTCTGAGCTTTTTATTTCTTCTTTTTTACACCAGTCCCTTTAGCATTTCTTGTATGGCTGGCTTGGTGGTGATAAACTCCCTTAGCCTTTTTTGTCTGTGAAGCTTCTTATTTCCCCTTCAATTTTGAATGATAGCCTCTCTGGATAGAGTATTCTTGGATTCAGTCCTTTGCTTTGCATCACTTTGTAAAGTTCTGTCCATTCTTTTCTGACCTGATGTGTTTCTGTTGAGATATCATTTGATAATCTAATGGGAGATCCCTTGTATGTAACTTTCCGTCTCTCTCTTGCAGCCTGTAAGATTCTCTCTTTGTCCTGAACATTTGCCATGGTAATTATGATGTGTCTTGGTGTGGGTCTTTTTGGGTTCATCTTGTTTGGGACTTTCTGTGCTTGTGTGACTTTTTTCTTCCCCACCTCAGGGAAGTTTTCTGATATTATTTCTTCAAATAGGTTTTCTAAGTCTTCTTCCTCTTTCTGTTGTCTGGCACCCCTATTATTCGTATGTTGTTTTGTTTCATGTTGTCCCAAAGCTCCCTTAGGCTCTCCTCCTGTCTTTTAATTTTTTTCTCCAATTGCAGTACAGTTTGAGTGTGTTTTGCTTCCTTGTCATCTAATTCACTAATTCGGTCCTCCGCTTCTCCTAGTCTACTGTTGATGCTTTCAATGGTGTTTTTTATTGCAGCTATATCACTCTTCATTTCTTCTTGGTTCTTACATAATTTAGTGATTTTTTTCATCTGTTTCTTCTTGCTTCTTGCATAAGTGGTTGATTTTTTCCTCCATCCGGTTTATGCATTCTAGGACCCTTAATCTGAATTCTTTTTCTGTCATGCTGCATGCCTTGGTTTCACTTAGCTGCTTTTCTGATGAGTCCTCCTTTTCTTTCCTTTGGGGATTTCTTTGTCTAGCCATGTTTTATCTCACCGACATATCTAGATGTTGAGTCTTTCAGGGGCTGCTCCTTGGGTGGCAGTGGGTACTCGGGTTGTGGTTGGTCCTCTGGCGATTGTTGTAGCAGCTGCTCCTCAATTGCAGGAGCTCCTGTGGTGGGTGCTGTTCACCACTGTGGTGGCTCCTCTGGCTGGTGTGGAGGAGGCTTCACACACAGCTGCTGTTCCTCAGAAAGAGGATGTGCTGATCATAAGGCTGCTGTTCCTTGGATGGGGCGGGCTACACACGCATCTGCTACTCCTTGAACTGGGGCGGACTGCTCAAGTGACTGCTGATCCTTGAATGGGGGCTGGCTGCAAGCTGCTGTTGTTTCTCTGATGTGGTGGGTTGCTTGTGGGGCTACTGCTCCTAGGACCGGCTGCTGCTCGTCAGACAGGTGCAGACTGTTGTGGCTCTGCTCCTCGGACCAGTGTGTCCTGTGTAGAGCTGCCACTCCTTGGATGTGGGTGGTCTGCTCATGTGGTTGCTGTTCCTCGGACAGGGGTGGGCTGATGCTGCTCCTCGAATGGGGCTGGGCCGCTCACAGAACTGCTGCTCCTCGGATGGGGGCAGGCTGCTCACACAGCTGCTGTTCCTCGGATTGGGCACACTGCTAGTGCGGCTGCTGCTGCTTGGGCGAGGGCAAGATGCTTGTGCAGCTGCTGCTCCTAGGACTAGTGCAGGGTGCGGGCTGTGCACAGCTGCTGTTCCTCGGATGGGGGCGGGCTGAGCTGGGCTGCCGCTCCTCAGATGTAGGAAGACTGCTCATGCAACTGCTGCTCCTAGGACAAGTCAGACTGCTCGTGTGGTTGCTGCTCTTTGGACGGGGAAGCGGGCTGCTCACACAGCTGCTGTTCCTTGGACAGGGGCAGGCCACATGAGGCTGCTGCTCTTAGGCTCAAGGCAGGCTGCTCACGGAGCTGATGCTCCCTGGACAAGAGCGTGCTGCTCACGTGTCTGTTGCTCATGTGGTTGAAAAAATAATATTAACAAAAGTAGGAAATAATGGAACAAACAAACAAAAAAAAGGAGAACAAAGAAAGAAGAAAGAAAAAAAAGCAACAAACAAAAAAAAGGGAAGAAAAAGAAAAAAAAAGCTAACAAAATAATAAAAAAATAAAATTGAAATGTCATTCCTTTGGCTGGCTTAAGATCCCAGTTTTCTGGAATGTCTGTGATTCTGTTGTCGTTGTTGCTGGGACTCCAGGTTCACACTTTAGAAAGATCTGCCTCCACGCTCCCAGGGCAGGTTTCTGCCTCAAACTCCGCCCTTACAGGAAACAACTCCTGGAAACAGCTTGGGGGAGGGTGCAGCTGTTGCCAAGGCAACCCCTGTAGGACTGACTTCCTTCCACTGTTCCCTGTCCCTCCCTATGTGACTAACACCACCCATTGTTTTTATATAAGTAGATAGATAGATAGGTATATGATAGATAGATAGATAGATAGATAGATAGATAGATAGATAGATAACAGAGCTTTGTGCTACCTTTGGAATATTAAGTATTGCTAATACAAAAAGAATCTGTGTCAATCTCTTAAGATTTAAATTGTCTGTAAATTAAGGACCACCATTTCTCTCAGTTTCTCCAATACCTGGAGGTGGGGGGTGGGGGTGGGGAGGTGGTGTGGTGGTGGTCAGGGACAGTCTGAGCAGGGACAGGGAGATGGAGGGGGAGAGACTCCACCAGGAGCCTCTGCAAGTGGGCATGATTTGCTCCATCTGTTATGGGTTGGCTCAACGAGATAGACCACCAACTCAGAATTTAAATTTGAAAGCCTTTTTATTAAGCTGGCCAGCTGACCACAGCCCGTACCTTCCCCCTCTGGGAAGCCTCGCGGCATGTGGCAAAGAGCAAGTGTGCATTATGATTTTTATAGCAAAACAGTGTTACCTTAGAAATTCACAGAAAGTTCATAAGCACAAAGGGGGGGGTAAACAGAGTCACACCTGACTGGTCTAAGACAATCTAGCAATTTTTCTTCCCTGGTTCCTAACCCTGCAACCCCCCTCCATACGTCAGTCCCTCCTCCCAGCACATACACAATCCTCATATCCTGGCAACACAATTCTTCCTCATACATCCCCCTCCCTCCGAGCACATTCAATTCCTCATGTCTTATTTCCTCCCCTTAGCACATTCTGTAACATTCTGTAACCCTTCCATGCTGCAGTCCCTCACCCTAGCACATTCCCTACTGGTCTTATGCCCGAATCAAATCTTTGATTCAGTGCCTTCCTCTACGATATGAAATTGAGGAGGCATTTGGCAATGTAGGGGTCAAGCCACCAGGGAAGAGTCTGGCATTTGATGGTGAAGAATTGGCCAGGGTCTCGGCCACTGACATAGAGTCTTAGTTCCCATGTCTTTCTCCTTCCCATTGGTCAGTTCACCAGGCGAGAGGCATGAGGAGGACGGGGTTACAATTTCTAGTGCCTCTTTCCTGCGACTTTGATGGCGGCTGGAGTGCTCAGCACCACCTGGTAGGGTCCATCCCATCTAGGTTCCAGGCTGCTTGGGTCGTGGCGCTTCACCCAGACGAGATCACCCAGAGAGAAGGCAGGCTGTGTTGGACTGGATCTCAGCACGTCCTCCTCCTGTACAGCTCTCACCACCCGTCGTGCTGACGTGGCGCTGCTCTGCAAAGCCTGTAAAGACTTAAGCAAATTTCGGGTAGAGAGGCGGGCGACTTCCTCCTCCCCCAACCTGGGCACCAAGGGGAGCAGTTGCCCAAACATTATCTCAAAAAGGAGTTAGCCCTTGGATGTATGGGGTGTACCTAGCTCTGAGGAGAGCAAAAGGAAGGAGACTTACCCAGTTTTTGCCAGTCTCTAATTTTAACTTAGTTAATGTTTCCTTTAAGATCCAATTTATCCTCTCTACCTGTCCAAAACTCTGTGGTCTATAAACACAATGCAATTTTCAAGTAACTCTTAGGGCCTTAACTATGGATTGTAACTTTGGCGATAAACGCCAGGCCATCGTCGGACCCCATGTATAGTGGCAGGCTAAACCGGGGGACAATTTCAGTGAGGAGTTTTCTAACTACTACCTGTGCTGTCTCTGCCTTGGTTGGGTATGCCTCAGGCCAGCCAGAGAAGGTATCAATGAAAACCAGCAGGTACTTATACCCTCCTTGTCCTCCTGGTATCTCGGTGAAGTTCACTTCCCAGTGTTTTCCGGGGTCCTGACCTCGGAATCGCTGTCCCGGTGCGGCCACAACAGGGGGCCCTTGATTCACCCGGGCACACACTTGGCACCTTCTAGCCAACTCTTGAGATATTTTCTGGAGCCCTGGGATGTAAAATTCTCTTCCCAGTAGTTCTGATAGCTTCATTCCCCTCAGGTGGGTGCTCTGGTGGGTTTGGAAAGCGATGGTCCGCCCCAGGGCTTCTGGCATTATAGGCCTCCCATCTGGCAGAATTAGCCATCCAGCCTCTCCTTTCCAGGGCCTTAGTTTCTCAGCTAGCCTCTGCTCCTCTGGCAGATGAGTAGACTTTCTCTGGGAGCCTTCGTGCTGGCAGGGCTATGAGAACTTCTAGTGGCCCTACTGGTCTTTTAGTCAATTCCTTGGCCCCTATATGGCTGCCAGGTGGTTAAGTATCTCAGGAGCTTTTTCCTTTCCTCCTGAGGTCAGGAGACTTCTGTAAGGTGGCTCCCGTGTCCTCCTGTAAGGGCAGTGTGAGGAGATATATCCCTGTAGTCCCTGGGTAGGTCTGGCAGGGCCAGTGCCGGGGCGCTTACCAGGGCTTCTTAGATCTCCCCTGGATCCTCCTCATGTGCCCCCCGCTACCGGGTACCTCCCTCTACGAAGCTGCTCCCGTCATCCGTGTAGAGGGTCTCATCCGGATTCTGCAGGGCTGGTCCACAAGGTCCTCACGGAGGGAAGTGAGGGTAGTCAGTGTCTCCTCGCAGTCAGGCAAAGGGGCCTCTGCCTTCTCGTCAGGGAGGAGTGTGGCAGGGTTCAAGGCAGCTGTTTTCAGGAAGCTGAAATGTTTATTCTTTTTCTCTTTCTCTACCAGAGGGCCTGAGTGAGTGCTATGAGTTCCACAAGGAAGTCCACCTTTTGGTCCCCCCACTGTCAGGGTTATTCTGGGCTCCTGGGGGCCAGCCGAGCCCCAACAACCCCAATCCACCTCCTCCACCAGCATGGGAGGGAGTCGGTTCCCCTGCACATTCAGGGCACTCCCTTTTCCAATGTTCTTCCTTTCTGCAAAATGCACATTGATTTTTCCCAAGCCGGGGTTGGACGCCTTTTCTTCCGCGAGGCTTTTCTTTGCCCTTGTTGTCTCTCCGGCCCCTTGGGCCATTTTTCTCGTTTAGGGCCAGGAGGACCTTGGCCATCCAGGTGTTTAAACCTGCCATTGGGTCCTTCAGATTGTCAAAAACCTTCTGGGCCACCTCAACCAACTTAGAGATTGATTTCCCCTCAAAGCCTTCTAACTTCTGTCATTTTTTCCTAATATTTGGGGCCGACTTGGAAACAAATGCAACATTGACAGCCCTCCGACTTTCCAGGGCATCAAGGTTAGGCCCCTGGACTGTCTCTGTCACCTTAGAGAGGTTTGTGGGTCTCCAAGCAGCAGCTTGGATGCCCCCTAATAGAGTCTGGCGATACCGATCGAGAGCCTCCTTTCCCCTGTCACTATAGGGGTTCCAGTTGGGTTGCCTGGAGGGAAACACAGCCTCTAATCTGTCTTTTATTTGTTCTTTCAGAATGGACTAAAGGAGCTTTATTTCCCTACAGGGTCTTATATGTCACAGGACATCACAGGGTCTGTAATTCCTGGAACAGAGGGCTAGTATTCACCACTTTATTAACCCCCTCTGTTCTAGACAGGCCTTTCCCAGTTTCCTACAGTTGAGGTTTTGTGCCACCCCTGACATGGGCATGGTCACACAGGCCTGTAAGATAGTATACAGGTTGCTAACTGTCAACTGTCTCTCAATAGAGACCAAAATTTAATGGGTATTCTTCTTTGCCCACCTGGGCAACTGCCCTCTCGGCAGCTAGACACCCTTTACTTTTTGGGTTCATTCCACATAGCCTTTTTCCAGGACAGTTTACACATAGGCCAGTTCTTCTTTCTAGCTACAAATACAGTTTGTCCAATTTTCTTAAAATGTATTCTGGCACAGGAGAAAGTTATTTTGCTGTACATAGGTAGCTTAATCCCTATACAACTGGGCTTGGACCTCTGCCTAGCAAATTGCAGTCTATAAGTTCAATATGCAGCCTCCGGTCCTCCTAACCCAACGAGGTTTCGGCTAGTCTCTGAGTCAGACTTCTCCTCTCTTGGAGAATTTCAAAGTCCTGATGGCTCCCAGGTCCAGGGAGAGTGCCCTTTTCTTAACTCTGTTTATTAGTTACAGGGCCCTGCTTTCCTTGTCTTCCCACCAGTCCCCTTTATGGCAGAGCCGCGACCAGGCCTCTTTGAAGGGAGTGTACTGGAAGGGGATATCAGCCCCTCCTCTTCCAGCAGCAACAGGTACTAAACCCTTTCAGTACATTTGCAAGCAGGGAGCTTTTACTAACTCTATCTGCAGCTTTCATAGATCTCAGGCTTGCTACTCTATTTCTGGGGCTGTAGGAAAGCTAGTACCAGTCACTGGCTTCTGGCTTAACTGCTGTAGCCTGCAAGCCAAAGGCCCAAGTCTTGTACTGCTTGTTGTAAAACACTCATTTCTCACTGGGCAGCAGCATCGAGGCAGCTCTAGTGTCAGGTAAATTTCTGCTGTTCTCCACTTTTTCGCTGCTGCTGCTGCTTCTTTTTTTAGGGCCACTGCAGGCAGCTCAGGCATCCAGCCCCTCTTCTTTGATCATTTACTCCCTAATCTGGTCTGGAGCTGGGAAATTGTGTCTCGATCTGCCTTGCTTCCCCAGAGGGCTGCTTGTTTGGCCCCAGATCTATAGAGGGCCTGCCTGCCATAGTGGCAACATAGGAACTGCAGGACTGGCGGATGTCGCAAGGTCCTGCAGGTTCTCGCCCCCCTCTCTCTCCCCATACGCTGTCCCTGACTAGTATGGGACAGACTGAAGGGGTTGAAGGATGACAAAGCCCCTCCCGTAAGTGGGTCCGGAGGGAAAACAATTGGCATCGGGGGAGGCAGGGGCTCCTGGTCAAGAGCTGGTGGCGTGGCCTGGGCTTGAGGCCGGGGCTCACCCAGATCTGGCGCCTAGGGACCATAGAGGGCGGCCGGCTAATGGGCTCTTCCTGCTCTCCCTGAAGGACCCGGGGAGCCTTTCCCTTCTGGGGCCCGGCCAAAAGAATTGTCTGTCTCTGTCCCAATTTTTCCCTCGGGAGGCAAGCCCTCATTTACCGGGGTTTCTAGGACAATATGTCAACCCAACCTGAATATAAGGAATTTGATTAGGATGCCCTGGGCGGCCGTGTATGACGTAATGGACCCGGTAGGCAGTGGTCAGATCAAAAGACCCTGCATCCGGCCACCCTTCCTGGAAAGTGGGCCACTCCCATTCACAGAATCGTTGTAAATCAAAAGCATTAACATTATAACCTTTAAATCTACCCTAGAACTTCAGTTTAATACAGTAAATTACAACCTAGGTAAGAGCACTGATAGACAGAAATCTTTATTAACTAAGTGGGCTAATTCTCCTTAACAGTGAGCAAAAGACTCTGAGAAAAATAATTCTCGCAGCTGCCGAGAGACTTTGCAGACTGCTAAGGGGCCAGCCCAAACGTTCAGCCAAGCGTATCAACAGAAAGCAGAATAAATCAAAGTAGCTCTTACTTTACACAGACCAGTAATGGTTTACACTTTCTTAATAGATCAGCCCAGGCTGGAGCTATATCCAGTCTCCCTTCTCTGTAGTAAATTGGCTAGTCCCAAACAAACAAACTTTGTCCCGACCCCATGATGATCGGTGGCGAGAGACAGACAAGGGAAGGGGTGACCTGTTTTCACAGATCCTCACTCAGATGCCCGCCTGGCCGCGTCCCTTGGGAGCTTAGATTCGTCGTAGCTAAGGTGCACCCGTATAAACCCCGGGCCTGGTCACCTCCACATGGGGGTGAGTCACCGTTATGCCATATGACGAATCGCGGAACCGCAGGTTGGGGCCCACTCGGACTCCGTAACCGAAGTCGTGGAGCCACATAAAGGAGAGGAGAGGGCAGGCCCCCTCCCTCCACACTCACACACTTTCACCAGACATTCACTCAGAGTTTAAACAATCCACCCAATTCCTAACAATTTCCTAATTCCTGAGGGAGCTCTATAGCTTCCCGGGAGGTGATCAAGCTCCCCTTCCATTCACCCGGAGTGGGCCTGAGTGATAGGGGGTCGACAAAGATGACTGACCCTATCCCATTTGACAAAGACAAAGACAACAAAGAACAAAGACAAGATAAATCAGCCAAATGCAACCTAAGGTTGCCTGGAACCTGCAGCTTGCTCCTTGAAGTCCTGAAAATTTTCAAAAAACATTGCAGCAGGGTGTACACAGAAGCAGACAACTCTTTGACAACAAACACCAAGACAAACAAATACCAGACAGACAAACTCAGTGCAGCCTACAGCCGCACGAACCAGGGACCCCGGCCACCGTCGTGGCCGCGGGTCAGGACCAGGAGTACCGCTGCGTCCAGCCCTCCGTATAGGTCCTTCCATGGGACGTCCCAATTCCTGTTTAACGACCGGTCCCTTACCTCTCTCGAGAGTCCAGGTGGCTTGGTTTCCGAATTGAAAGTTTTGGGTGGACTGGAGGCCTCCTTGGTAGTCATTCTCCACAGGTGTGGGGTATCTCGCTGAGTGCCCGGCGACAAGTGGGGGAGAGCCTCCTGCCTTGAATAGGGGGTCCCTCTCCTCCCTTCCAGGGGAGAGCCTCCTGCCCTAAACAAGGGGTCCCTCTCACCCCTGCTGGGGGATAGCCTCCTGCCTTAAATAGGGGGTCCCTCTCACCCCTGCTGGGGGAGAGCCTCCAGCCCTAAATAAGGGGTCCCTCTCCTCCCTGCCGGGTATCTCGCTGGGGCCTCCAAATGTTATGGGTTGGCTCAACGAGATAGACCACCAACTCAGAATTTAAATTTGAAAGCCTTTTTATTAAGCTGGCCAGCTGACCACAGCCCGTACCTTCCCCCTCTGGGAAGCCTCGCGGCATGTGGCAAAGAGCAAGTGTGCATTATGATTTTTATAGCAAAACAGTGTTACCTTAGAAATTCACAGAAAGTTCATAAGCACAAAGGGGGGGGGTAAACAGAGTCACACCTGACTGGTCTAAGACAATCTAGCAATTTTTCTTCCCTGGTTCCTAACCCTGCAACCCCCCTCCATACGTCAGTCCCTCCTCCCAGCACATACACAATCCTCATATCCTGGCAACACAATTCTTCCTCATACATCCCCCTCCCTCCGAGCACATTCAATTCCTCATGTCTTATTTCCTCCCCTTAGCACATTCTGTAACATTCTGTAACCCTTCCATGCTGCAGTCCCTCACCCTAGCACACATCCATCCCATGAGAGTTTTAGCCCTTTTTCACATTTGAGGGAGGATGCTTTCCCCCCTCCCCCCCAATGGAGGGCTGTTTGTGTAGCCCTGGGAGGGTGCCAGAGGGGCAGCTCACCCTGGAGACAAGGTGGATGAGCTCTGGTCACTTCACAGAGAGGTCTCTGATCCAAACAGAGACTCTGAGCTGCTGGTAGCCAGGCCCAGTACTAGCCTCCCGCTGCCCCTCTGCTCTCCAGTGCCAAGAACAGAGGACAAGTTCTCAGCTGTCCTAGCTCTTTCCTCACGTGTTCCTCCTGCGTCTAGCTCCTCCAGATACTGACTGTTCTCTTTAAAAGCTGAAAGTCGTGCCAGATATTACAGCCAAGAAACTACGGGTCGGGTTGATAAGAGCCCAAATCAAAATGCCATGTGCTTCTTTGAGAACTGAATCATTGGGTCTCCCTGCACCCTCTTTTTTTTTTTTTATGTTTTAAACTGAGGCAGGAGAGCAGGTGACCTGGGAGGAAAGTCGAGGTTCCTCCACACCTGTCCTCAGAATTCCAGGTTGGTCCCTCCTCAGGTGGCTTGTGTTTCCTGAACCCTCAATGAATACAGAGCAGCAGGCTGAATGTGAGCCAAGGGACAGCAGGGGTAGTTTTGTGAAGAAAAAGGCATGTTTTTAATCTCCTGTCTTTAAATTTTTTCACTTGTTCAATTATTTTTGTTCAACATAATTTCGTTTCATTAGCAAGACAACAACAAGCAAAAAAATAAAAAACACTGTGTATAAAATTTTTGATTTTATAACCAAGATAAACTCACTATTCTTCTGTTACATATAGTTGGTTTCTTGCTTATATAGGGCTTCCCAAAATTCATGCAAGATTTGCAATTCAATTCAATTGCAAATCAATCTTGCGTGAATTTTGGGACACCCTATATAAGGGTGGATCCAGATTTGGTGGGAAAGGGAGTAAGGACAGTCTCTTTCAAATAAAGCAATAGAAAAACACAAATGAAAAGGCAAATATTCTGTCTGGCCTGCATGCTCAGTGGTTGGACTCAAGCACCTAGAGGTCACTTGTTAGATTCCAGGTCCGGGCACATGCCTGGATTGTCTGCCAGTAGGAGGCATGTAGGAGACAGCCAATCATGTTTTTCTCTCATTGATGTTTCTCTCGCTTCCTTCCTCTCTCTCTAAAAAATAAAATAAAAAAATATTTAAAAAACAACAAAAAAAATCCAAAAAAACAAATATTCAAAATGACCAAAACGATGTACTAATATTTTTATAAAGCTGACAAATGTTACAAACATTTTGTCTCATCGGTTTGTTCCTTTTGGTTAAGGTACTCCTATCATATTTGAATTTTGGTGTGAACTAGAATGCTGGCTTATATATCTTAGTTGGATATCAGGGAAATTTTAATTCACCTTTTAAAAAAAGCATCCCGTTGTACTGAACTATAGAACAAAAATTGTATCAATTCTTTAAGTGTCAATTCCATTTTAGCCAATATATTTCTGTGATATGGTCTTTTTTATAATAACAGTAATAAATACAAAAAAAAGATTATGGAGACTTAATTTTTACAACACTAACAAAAATGGATTTATATTATGTTACATAAAGGAGACTGTTAAATAAAATAACGTCAGAAAATGAAATTTCATTTTGAAAACTTTGAATCCTCCTTTCTTCCTTTGATATGTGACTTGATACTACCAATCACACTTTCATCTGAAAGTTGCCTTTGACAAAATTATAATTTAAACGTTAAAATTGACTCTGCAAAAAATTATAGTGAAATTAAATGATCAATTTTTAATTTATTTGCTGTCTGTTTTCTTTAAAAATATTGAACTTATTGAGGTGACATTGGTTAATAAAATTATATGTTTCAAATGTATAGCTCTATAAGACATCATCTGTATACCGTATTGTGTATTCACTACCCAAGGTCAAGTCTCCTTCCATCACCATTTATTCCCCCTTTACTATCTTCCTTCCCCTTCCCCACTTTGCCTCTAGAAATTACCATTCTGTTGTCTATATCTGTGAGCTTGTTTTTTTTTTGGCTGAATCCCTTCATCTTTTTCACACAACCCCCATTTCCCCTCCCCTCTGTCCATTGTCAGTCTGTTCTCTGTACCTATGAGTCAGTTTTGATTTGCTTGTTTGGTTATTTTGTTCATTAGATTCCACATATAAGTGAAATCATATGTTATTTGTCTTTCTCTGACTGGCTTATTTCACTCAACATCCATGTTTCTTTATTTTTGATGGCCCAGTAGTATTCCATTGTGTAAATATACCACTGCTTTTTTATCCACTCATCTTCTTATGAGCATTTGGGATGCTTCCAACTCTTGGCTATTGTAAATAACTGCAATGAACACAGGACTGCATATATTATTTTGAATCAGTGCTTCAGATTTCTTCAGGTATATTGCCAGAGGAGGGATTGCTGGGTCAAAAGGCAGTTCCATTTTTAAGTTTTTGAGGAAACTCCATACTGTTTTCCACAGTGGCGGCACCAATCAGCATTCCCACCAACAGTGCATGAGGGTTTCCTTTTCTCCTCATCCTGGCCAGCACTTGTTGTTTGTTGATTTATTGATGATAATGATTCTGAGAAGTGTGATGTGATAACTCACTGTGGTTTTAATTTACATTTCACTGATGATTAGTGATGTTGAGAATATTTTCATATGTCTATTGGCCATCTGAATATCCTCTTTGGAGAATTGTCTATTCATATCCTTTGCCTAGTGTTTGTTTGTTTTTGGTGTTGAGTTGTATAAGTTCTTCATAAATTTTGGATAGTAACTCTTTATCAGATTTATCATTGTTAAATATATTCTCCCACTCATTGTGTTGTCTTTTAATTTTGTTGATGGTTTCCTTTGTTGTGCAAAATTTGTTTAGTTTGATGAAGTCCCATTTGTTTATTTTTTCTTCTATTTCCCTTGTCCAAGGAGATTTATCTAAAACCTTTATCATTAAGAAATGTCGCCGAACCGGTTTGGCTCAGTGGATAGAGCGTCAGCCTGCCTGCGGACTGAAGGGTCCCAGGTTCGATTCCTGTCAAGGGCATGTACCTTGGTTGCGGGCACATCCCCTTTGGGGGGTGTGCAGGAGGCAGCTGATTGATTTCTCATTGATGTTTCTAACTCTCTATTCCTCTCCCTTCTTCTCTGTAAAAAATCAATAAAATATATTTTTAAAAAAAGAAAGAAATGTCAAAGATTTTCCTGTATGTTTTCCTCTAGGATTTTTATGGTTTTGAGTCTTACATTTGAGTCTATAATCCATTTTGTGTTTATTCTTGTGTATGGTATAAGAAGGTGGTCCAGTTTCATTTTTTTTGTATTATCTGTCCAATGATTCATTACCATGTGTTGAATAGACTTTCTTTACTCCACTCTATATCCTTGCTTTCTTTGTCAAATATTAATTGACTATAAAGGTGTGAATTTATTTCTAGGCTCTCTATTCTATTCCACTGATCTGTATTTCTGTGTTTATGCTTGTACCATGCTGTTTTGATTACTATGGCCTTGTAGTATAGTTTAATATTAGGTACTGTGATACCACTGACTTTGTTCTTCTTTCTGAAGATTGCTGTGGGTATTTGGTTCTTTTGTGGTTTCATATAAATTTTTTCAATATTTGTTCTAGTTCAGTGAAATATGCCATTGATATGTTAATAGAAATTGCATTAAATATATAGATTGCTTTGGGTAGTGTGGGCTTTTTAATTATCTCAATTCTTTCTATCCATGAACACGATATATGCTTCCACTTATTTCTATCTTCTTCCATTTTTTTCTTTAGTTTCTTATGATTTTCTAAGTACAGATCTTTTACCTCCTTAGTTAAATTTCTTCCTAGACACCTTATTTTTGCTGTAGTTGTAAATGGGATTGTTTCCTCAGTTTCTCTTTCTGATAGTTTGTTATTGGTATATAAAAATGCCGCTGACTTCTGAATATTAATTTTGTCCCCTGATACTTTAAGGAATTTATTTATCAGTTCTAGTAATTGGTTGGTGGAGTCTTTAGGATTTTCTATATACAGTATTATTTCACTGGAAAATGGAAGTAATTGACAGTTTACCTTTTCCTTTCCAAATCAGATGCCTTTTATTTCTTCTTATTTATGTGCTGTGACTAGGACTTCCAGTACTTTGATGAATAAGAGTGGTGAAAGTGTGTTTCCTATTTTATTTCTGATCTTAAAGGAAAAGATACCCATCAAGTATGATGTTGTCTGTAGGTTTGTCATATATGTCCTTTATTATGTTGAGATATGTTCTCTCTGTTCCCACTTTGCTGAGAGTTTCTATTACAAACTAGGGGCCCAGTGCATGAATTCATGTACCTTGAAAGGAACTCTGGGCCATGAGGCTGCGGTGGGCACAGGGGTGGGTCTCGGCCCATCCTGCCGCAGTCCCCAGTCCCCTGTCTGCCAGCAGCCCTGCTCCCAACACCGCCCCTGCTCCCATGCTCTGACAGCGTGGAGTGATTTGGGCCAGCACCAGCAGTGGGTGCGAGCAGTGGCTGCTGCCCCAATCACCCCTCAGGAGCAGCGAGAGGTGGAGAAACCCTGAGGGGCAATTGGGCCGGCTCCGGGCCCCAGCAGCTGGTGTGAGCACTGGGTGGGACTGTGGCACATGGGAGCAAAGAATTTTCAGAAACCAACAGAGGCTCACCCTGATGACAGTGACAGGTGCCCCACCTTGGTCTGATTCCCCTGCTTACCTACTCCACCATTCTGCTGTGGCCGACGCCCACCATGTTCCGTACATGCCCCCTGGTGGTCAGCACACGTCATAGCAACCAGTTGTTCAGTTGTTCCACCATTTGGTCTATTTGCATAGTAGGGTTTTATATATATAGATGGGTGCTGGATTTTGTCAGAACCTTTTCTGCATCTATTGATAGGATCATATGATTATTATTATTCATTTTCTTTATAAGGTGTGTTACATTAATTGTTTTGCTGATATTTTACCAACCTTATATACCAGGAATAAGTCCCAGTTGATTGTGGTGTATGATTTTTAAAAATATATTGCAGGATTCAGTTTGCTAATATTCTGTTGAGGATTTTTGCATGTATGTTTATCAGGAATATTTGCCTATAATTTTCTCCCTCACTCTTCTTTTTTTTTTTTTTTTTTTTTTTTTAGTGCTTTTATCCAGTTTTGGAATTGAGATAATGCTGGCCTCATAAAATGAATTTGAGTCTTTGTTCCTCTTGAATTTTTTGCAATAATTTGGGAAGGATAGGTGTTAGTTAGTTCTTTGAATGTGTGAATCCACCCATGTCAGAACTTCTGTTTGCTGGAAGAATTTTATTACTGCTTCAATTTTGTAGTGTATCTTTCCATTCATATTCTCTGATTCTTCCTGATTCAGTTTGGAGACTATATGTTTCTAGGATTATCTATGTCATCCAGATTGTCCACTG
>NW_005871847.1:68235-80925 GCF_000147115.1 Myotis lucifugus | reverse complement strand
TTCATTGAACTTTTGTACTGTTTTGTTTTTTAGTCTCATTGTCATTTATTTCCACTCTGATCTTTATTATTTCTTCCCTCCTACTTTGGGTTTTGTTTGTTGTTCTTTTTCTAATTCATTTAAATGTAAGGTTGGATTATTTATTTGAAATGTTTCTTGCTTCTTGAGGCAGGCCTGTAGTGCTAATGAATTTCTCTTCCAGGATTGCTTTTGCTGTGGCCAATAGATTATGGGTTGTTGAGTGTTCATTTTCATTTTCAATTGTTTCAAGGTAAATTTATATTTCTTCCTTGATATCATTGTTGACCCATTTATTGTTTAGTAATATGTTACTTAGTTTCCATGCATTTGTGTTTTTCAATTTTTTTCTTTCAATTGATTTCTAATTTTCTTCCATTGTGGTTGGAAAATGTGCTTCATGTGATTTTAATCTTCTTGAATTTGTAAAGATGTGTTTTGTGTCCTAACATGTGGTCTATCCTAGAGAATGTTCCATGTGTACTTGAAAATAATGTCTATGTTGCTGCTTTGGGGTGAAATGCTCTGAAAATATCAAATCCAGTGTGTCATTTAAGGGCACTGTTTCCTTGTTGGGGCTGAGACCTCAGATCCTCACCACAGTGTCATGTGGATGCTGCCTCAGGCATAAGGCAGTGAGTCTTCCGTGTCCTGCTGATGGGGGTTCAGCCTCCCTACTCACTCATAGCCCAAGACATGGGGCCCTGTGTGATAGCATGGAGTTGAGGGCAGTATACCCAGTGCCACCAGGTGCTTTTCCAGTGCCATTTCATCACAGGCTCTAAAATGCCCACAGGCAGCCTGGAGTCCAGCACTCAGTCTTCAGCTTTGCCATTAAACTGTGTGAACTCAGGCATATGACTGCCTTCCTTGGCCTCATTTCTTTTTTATACTTAGAAGGCCCCACAGCTGCTCTTTGAGATCATTTGTGTTTGGGCACACTATGCGTGGGAACCTTAGTGGGTAGAAGTTACCATGGTCTGCCTGTCCCACTCTCAATAACTTACTTGCTTAGGGCCTGGAACAAGAGCTCTTTGTGAATGAGGCCATGTCAGCCATTTCTAATTTGATTTCTAGAAATTGTGTACCAGGGCCTGGAGCACAGTATAAATTGGCTGGAGCCTCCTGAAAAAGTTTCAGACTTTCCAGCTTAATAAGAAAAGCCAGGAAAGGGTTTATTGGCTCCAACTATTTATTGAGGCTGCTGTGATTATATTACCACACTACCAACCTGTGGGAGCACTGGCTCCTCAAGCCTGCACACACATCTGAGTCCTGCTCACAGGGCCAAGTGTGAGAGCAAGTTCCTCCTTGAACCCTGCTCGCTGTACTAACTATTGGGAACTTAGTTCCTCCTTTATCCTCTGCTCGCTGCATCATTGTTGGAAACACATATCCTAATCCTGCCCTACTACACCAACTCTTGGGTCCGAGCCCCTCTGCCAGGGGCTGGACCTTCTTGAATGCTGGTGTTAGAAGGAGAAGCCATGAGAAGTTATAGGTGTATAAAAGAATCTTTATTGTAGGAGCCAGCGGCCATGTAGCCATTGCTAACAAGGAGCCCCTAGACAAAAAAGTCCCATACAGCAGATAGCCACACACTGTCTAGCAAACAATATGTCTTTCCTACACAGCAGCAGCAGCCTCTGTACCCATAACCATTATATGAGCAGCCGCACCTGTTGGTCAGTGATACATCTTCCCCATAATGCAGCCCCACATAATAGCAGCCTACTTTACAAAGGAGCAGCCCTATACTGGCTGGTCAGTAACAACTTTATACTACTTAGACAAAAGAGGCTTCTTTCCAGATAATGACATCAATCATTTGGGTTATAGAAGGGTATGTTGGCCCAGTGCATAGATTGCTGCACCCTTACACCTGCATATAGCATCTTAGCCTTGACCATTCTGATTAAGATTTCCATGCTCAGAGTGGCCTTGGTCATCTGGTGTACTCTAAACAAGGCCTCTATACTCTAACTGGCCTTGACCATCCGGCATGCTCTAGACAGGGCCCAACACCATCTTAAGGTGAGACAAAGGATTCTCTCAAGTGGGCCTGTGAAGAAGCCCCACATGGCCCATGTACATTGAAAGCAGCAGGTCAGGTACCGCTACAGGGCCTGTATGACCCTCACATGGGTGTTTCTTTCTTTCTCATTTCTGGGATGTGTTTGTGCTTGTATGTGTGTGCATGTGCTCTGTGTGTGTGCTTTTATTCACATGAGGGTGCATCAAAGTTCCCATGCAGAAATGTATGCCCACCTGTGTGAGAGTATGCCCTCCTAGAGACCAAAGTTGAGACATCCAGAGGTTGGTTTTCTGCCCTCTCTGAGTTCACAGGGTCAATTGGTGTATCTTCTATGTGACTCTCCCTCTGTCTTCACTTCAAGTGCCCTGGGATCTAGAAGCCGGGGAAAGGCTCCTTCTGAGGGCACGCTAACCCTCCCCATCTCCTAGATGATATACGGCCCTTTGGTACCCCTTCCCTCAGCAACTAGACAGCTGAGTCAGGTTCCTTGCAGGTCCTCTGAGGGGAGGTGATTCAGGACTATGGGGTCAGGGAGCAGCTCTCCTGGGGGCAAAGGGCTGAAGCCCTTGCCGGGACCGTGGACATGGTTACATGTCTGAGGGATACAGAACTGCAGGAATGGCCCTAATTTCACCTCTGTTTATCCTGTAAACTGCAACCTGTAAATAGCAGTTAGCATTCCTATTGTAACAAAATAAACTTTTATGAAGTAAATTATGTTTCCTAGCTTAACAAAAACTCCACATTATAGAACAAACAAACACACACATAATCAATAAAAAGCACTCAATTTATTTGTTAAAGAAATTTTTTTTGATTTTTAAAGCGAAGTTGTCACAAAATAAATAAAATAGAATACTAGAGAAGAGAGAGGGTATCCAACAAGGTAGAAATAGGCTGGACTGGGTTACTGTGAAGTTAATGACTTGTGGTTCACCTCAAAGATGCACTAACAATGGTATCTTCTGCTTCCTATATCTTCAGTAAAATCTACTACACTCACAAGTGCTTTTTGGATTGTCTTGCATTGGCACATGGGTGTTATAGGAGGTTTTATACCCAGCTCTATCTCAAATTGCATTTTCATCCCCAAATTGAGAAATCACCTTGCCATGACTTCACAGGTCATGGCTGGGAGGAATCAGTCAATGACCCAGCGTGGTCTCTGCTAGCCCTTGAAAACCACTCAAATGTAACAGAAAAACCATGAGAATCATTCCTGCATTTCTGTGTGGGGAGAACAAGTAGTTTAGATGTCATGTTTCAGTTAGAGAAATGTTTTTATTTGAATATGCGATTCCAGCAAAGTATGTCCATCATGAACTAGCACATGAGAAAGAGTTGTGAATATTAATTACCAGTTAAGAGAATGGAAGCCCATGGCAATATATGTAAAAAATCCTTAAAACTCAACATAAAATTGCTAGTACTAATAAATGAATTCCATAATTTTGCAGGATACAAAATCAACATACAAAAAAACACAGTTGCATATCTATGCACTAACAACAAATTGTGCAAAAGAAAAATTAAGCAAAGTATCCCATTTACAGTAGCATCATAAAGAATAAAATACTTAGAATTAAATTTAACCAAGGAGATAAAGATTTGTACAATAAAAACTAAAACAATGATGAAAGAAATTAAAGCAGACACAAATAAATGAAAGAACATTTTGTGTTCAAGAATGAATATTTTTAAAATAGTCATACTATACAAAGCAGCTTAAATATTTGATGTAGTTCTTGTCATAATCCTAATGACTTTTTTTACAGAAATAAAAAGAAATTCTACAATTCATATAGATCCACAAAAGACCCTAAATAGCCAATGATATTTTGAGCAAGAAGAACAATGCTTGAGGCATCACACTTACTGATTTCAAAATATATTATGAAATGATGGTAATCAAAACAGTATGATGCTTGCATGAAAATTGACAGATAAACAAATGGAGCAGAATAGAGAGCCCAGAAATATAGCCATACATATATGGTCAACCGATCTTTGGCAAGGGTGTCAAGAATACACAATGGGGAAAAGTAGCCTCTTCAGCAAATAATGCTGGGAAAACTGGATTTCTGCATGTCACAGAATAAATTGGACCCTTATCTTGCACCATACCCCAAAACTACTCAAAATGGATCAAATACTTAAATGTAAGATTTGAATCTTAAAACTGCTAGAAGAAAACTCAGGAAGAAAGCTTCTTGACATTGGCCTTGGCAATGCCGTTTTGTACCTGACAGCAATAGCACAGAAAACAAAAGCAAAGTAGACAATTAGGATTATAAAAATAAAAAGGTTTTTCACACCATAAGATACAATCAATAAATGAACATGCAGCCTCTGGAATGGGAGAAAATATTTGCAAACCATTCATCTGATAAAAGGTTCATATACAAAATATATAAAGAACTTCTACAACTCCATAGCCAAAAAACAAATAAACCAATTTTAAAAATGAACAAAGTAACTGAATAGACATTTCTCCAAAGAAGACATACAAATGACCAACAGGTATGTGAAAAGGCATTGAACATCATTAATCACCAGGGAAATGCAAATGAAAACCACAATGAGATATCACCTCATACTTTCCCAATGTGTATTAAAAAACTAAAAGGAAGGAAAACAAATGCTGGCAAGAATGTGGAGAAAAGCAAATCCTTTTACATTCTTGGTGGGATTGATTATTGGTGCAGTCACTATAGAAAACAGTATGGAGTTTTCCCAACAAATAATTTTAAAAAAATAGAACCTCCATATGATCCAGCGAGCCCGCTTCTTGATATGTATATAAGGAAATGAAAACATCAAAGAGAGATCCACACTCCCATGTTTGCTGAGGCATTGTGCACAAGGACCAAGACTTGGAGGTAACCTAAACATCTTTTGAAGGATTACTGGATAAAGAAAACCTGGTATTTACATACAATGGAATGTAATTCAGCCTTAAAAAAATAAATACTGCAATTTGTGGCAATATGCATGAACCTGGTTCATATTATGTTAAATAAAATATGCCAGACGCATATATTACATAATACCACTTTTATGAGGAATGAGAAATAATGAAAGTCAGTGGAGCAGAGATTAGCTTGGTGGTTGCCAGGGGCTGGAGGGTTGGCTGAGATATTATTTAAGGGCATAAAGTTTCAGTATGTAAAATTGATTCAAGGCAATGATTTTATTATTTATTTTTTAAGATATATTTTTATTGATTTAAGAGAGGAAGGGAGAGGGAGAAAGAGATAGAGAGAATCATTGATTGGCTGCCTCCTGCATGCCCACACTGAGGATTGAGCCCACAACTGACCTGAAATCAAACAGTGTCCTCCTGGTTCATTGGTCAACGCTCAACCACTGAGCCACACAAGCAGGGCAAGGCAGCAATTTTCAATCTTTCTTTCCTCATGGCACACATGAACTAATTACTAAAAGAGCACTCTTAAGAATTAGTTTACGTGTTCCTTTAGAAAAGAAGGTTGAAAATCGCTGAATTAAGGTATTATTTTTTTAATCATTTAAAAATATTTTTATTGATTTCAGAGAGGAAGGGAGTGTTTGAGAGAGATAAAACATCAATGATGAGAAAGAATCATTGATTGGCCACCTCATGCACACCTCACACTGGGGATGAAGCCCGCAACCCAGGCATGTGCTCTGACTGGGAATCAAACCATGACCTCATGGTTCATATGTCGACGCTCAACCACTGAGCCATGACGGCTGGGCATTTTTGACTTCCTTTACACATTTCTGCTACTCTCTACCCCCTGCCTCTGGCAACCCACAATCTATTCCTTTAATAAACTGCCTGGGTTTTTTGAGTCCACATGTAAGTGAGATCATATGGTATTCATCTTTCTCTGTTCTGACTTTTTTAACTTAGTATATGCTCTTAAGATCCATCCGTATTGCTGCAAATGGCAAAGTTTCCTTTTTTTGTTATGACTAAGTAATATTCTATTATATATGTATGCTACATTTTATTTTAAAAAACATATTTTTATTGATTTCAGAGAGTAAGGGAGAAGGAGAAATAGAAACATCAGTTATTAGAGATAATCAGTGATTCACTGCCTCCTGCAGCCCTGCACTGGGGACTGAACCCACAGCCCGGGTATGTGTCCAGACAGGGAATTGAACTGTGAACTTCTGGTTCACAGGTTAATGCTCAACAACTGAGCCACTATGGTCAGGTCACATTTTCTTTATCCATTCAGTTGTTGATGAACCCTTAGAGTGTTTTCATACCCTGGCTATTGTAAATAATGCTGCAATGAATATAAGAGTACATACATCTTTCTGAGTTAACGTTTTGTTTTATTTGGATAAATACCAAGAAGTGGAATTGCTTAATCATATGGTAGCTTTATTTTTAATTTTTGAGGAACCTTCATGTTTTTCATAGTGGCAACATCAATTTCAGTCTCATCATCAGTGCACTGGGTTCCCTTTGCATCAGCGTTTGTTATCTCTTGTACTGTTGATAATAGCCATGGAATATTTTAACTCTGATGAAGATTAATTTAACAATTGTTTTTCTTATAAGTAGAGTGCATTTTATATGGTGTTAAGAAACTTTTATCTCCCCCAAGATGAAAAATTACTTCTGTTTTCTTTTAGAAGCTTTCTTTTAGATATTAACTTTAACATTTAAGACTATGATTCAGCCATAGCTGGTTTGGCTCAGTGAATAAAGCGTTGGCCTGGAGACTGAGGGGTCTGGGTTTGATTCCGGTCAAGGGTACATGCCCAGGTTGCTGGCTCTCATCATTGATATTTCTATCTCTCTTTCCCTATCCCTCTCCCTTCCTCTTTGAAATTAATAAAAATATATTTTTAAAAAGACTATGATTCATCTCAAATTAATTTTGCATATTGTGTGATTTGAGTGTCAACATTCATTCCCCCCCCCCCGAAATTATTGTCCCAACACAAAATCAGAAAAACAGAGAGAACAATAGTCTAGTTTAAGTTTTACAGGATTATAGTTATGGGTCTCAGAGGAATAAAAATAAATTTATTTCAAGTTTGAGTTAATACTCCCCTTTGTATGACTGTAGAAGCTACTCTATGAACTGTGGGAGAAAAAATAGACTAAGTAAAGAGAGTAGAAGAGAAAGAGATGAGTGGCCTGTGGAGAGGACAGTAATTGCCCAGAAAAATTTTGTAGGGAGGGAGGGTGAAGCATCCACACATAAATCCATTTTGCACAGAGGCAATTACTTCTTCTACCAGTATCACAGAGTCCCATCTGTGTCCATAGACCATTAGCCACCATCCAATCAAGTACAGCCACCAAGAACTGGGCTCTGTCTGCACCTTTCAGTCAATTGTCCCAGGTCTCCCTTATTTGTAGCCAGCCCATGAGCAATAGGCTACTTGGCAGGAATGATGATCAATGTGTCCCACGGCTTTGTTCACTTCCATTATCTTTGCCCTAATTTCACAATACCCCAACCCTGCCCCAAAACCAAAGAAAACCCTTGAGCAATAGTATAGGACTGAGGATGTTTGGAAGGGTGAGGTATGTGAGGAAGAACAAGCCTATCCTGAACATAAGCTGCCTGATATCTCCTCATATTAAAATACATCCTATTATACAACTTAATGTGTCTCTAGACACATTAAATATGCCTGATTTCAAATATTGGATCCAGATAAGAATCATGCCAAGCACTCTTCCTATAATTAAGCACGAACTGAATCACTTTATAGAAAAGCAAACATTGTCTTAACAGTTTATTGCTTCTTTGAAAACTTTATGGTTCAACAAGATTGCAAGCATCAGCCCTAGCCAGTTTGACTCAGTGGATAGAGCACTGGCTCACAGACACACTGATGTTTCTCTCTCCCCCTGTCCCCCTTCCCTCCGCTTTCTCTAAAAATCAATAGAAAAAATATTGTAGAGTGAGGATTAACAAAACAAAAAATAATGCAAACATTATGTTTTCAATTTCAGTTGAGAGGCAATTGTTTGACTTAAGTTCCTTGTTCTTCTCGAGAAGCTGCTCATGTTCCTGCTCATTTTCCCGCTCACATTCCTGAAAGAAAAAGTGGAGACTGAACTCACACTATTTATTTGTTTATTTATTTATTTATTTAATATATTTTATTGATTTTTTTTTTACAGAGAGGAAGAGAGAGGGATAAAGTGTTACAAACATCGATGAGAGAGAAACATTGATCAGCTGCTTCCTGCACACCTCCTACTGTGAATGTGCATGCAGCCAAGATACATGTACCTGACCGAATCAAAACTGAGACCGTTCAGTCTGTAGGCTCATGCTCTATCCACTGAGCCAAACCGGTTAGGGCTGACCTCAGACAATTTAAAATGTTTCTCACATTTTTGAAATTATTTTCCTTGCCCATACCTGTTATGAGTTTTTCAATTTTATTTTTAATTATGTGCCTTTCTTAATTTCTACTATATCACCTTCTCCTATGCCAACCAATAATATTTCTGGGATTTATTTAGCTACAGAAATGTTCTTTCTTATAGTTTCTAAAATATTAGTGACCCAGTTCCTATTCTTGACTTTCTTCACCCACATGCATCATAGTGTTCCTGGAAAATATATCATTTTTTCCTTCACCTCTGATCTAGGTGGTGTGGATTCTCAAATATATATCTAAGAAGGTGAGAAAGATTAGTGAATTTCATTGGGAAGTTTACTACATAATTCAGAATCATGGCAGATGATTGATCAGGGAACTTAATACAACTCTCCAAAACTTGGTGGCAAGGTAACAGAAATAATTTGAAGAGATCAGGGCCTGTGCCAGTCCATATTGTATTTCTGGGAGGACATCTGGACTCAACAATGACTCATAGTAGAGCCTGGAGAACAGCAAGATACAGGCAGCCTAGGTATGTAATTACATGGTTAATTCTGTAGCTGGTCACAGAGTCTTACTTCATTAGGCTGCCTGCAGAGATAAAGTTATACCAGGTACTGAGGAAACAAAAATACCTTGAACTCCACTCAGTCAGATAGACAGACCAGCTATTCTTCCACAAGGCAGGACTCAGAAACGATGCTTATCTCTCATGATATTACAATTTCCTCATTTAAAAATAAGATTATAATAGTACTTACAACATAATATAACAATTAGATGACAGAATGACTGTAAAGTCATTGATCAGTGCCTGGTAATGAATAATTATTGTTTATTAGTGACCTAATAATAAAGGATTCCATGAGATTTTATCCTGCAAGTATTATCCTTTAGTAACCAGAGATGGTAACAGGTAGAAGCAGTAAGAGAATGTAGTGTCAACTAGTGATTGGGCTGGAAAAGTGACATAATGCTCTACCTTCTAAGCAATGTTTTTGATTCCGTACAGTTGAAGTTAAAATGGTGATGACAGAATTGAATACCTGAAGTTTATGTTTTGCATTCCACGCTTCCTCTGCACTTACCTTCTCCATCTCCTCAAGTCTTTTCACATGTTCCTGATAATACTTTTCTCTCTCTTTCCACCTCTGTTCATTCTTTTTTTGTACTTCCTCCAATATTTTTCTTATAGTTGCTTCTGATTCAGCCTTTATACTTTGTACTGACAAAGAAAAATAAGCAGAGAAACATGAGGATTAAGTTGTTATGGCTTATTTTGCCTTTCACCCATTCTTTTTTGTTTTATTCTTATTTCAGTGAGAAAACCTCTTGTGATAGCTTTTGCACAGAGGAAGCAAAAGACAACTGTAAATAACAGTTAAAAACCTCCTTGAACTATGAACTATACTTGCTATTATTTGCACGACAGTGATGATTTCCAGTGCATTAATGTTGTTGACAACATTTCTAGGGTTTTCCATCTACCTGGAATTTTATTTTTTTGAACAGCTTTACTGATGTATAATGGTAACACTATTTACTGCCAAATGCATTTTTATCTATCTATGATACTTGTGTACACCTGATAAACCACCACAATCAAGTTAGGAACATATCTATGACTGAAACATCTCCTCATGCCCTTGGTTCTCCTCCTGAACATAAAACCTCATCCCCATCATCAGGCAAAACCACTGGCCAGTTTCTGTCACTAGAGAATAGTTTACTTTTTCTGGAATTTTACATAAGTGGAATCATACACTATGTAGAGTTTTTGTCTGCCTTTTTTCACTCAGCATATTTATTTTTGTAACATTGTTTTATGTATCAATCATTTATTTCATGTTATTGCTCAGTAGTATTTTTTGTATGGATTTGTTAAATTTTGTTGTCCATCTATTAATGTACATTTGGTTTGTTTCCAGTTATTGGCTATTACCAAGAAAGCAGCTATGAACATTTTCAAACAAGGTATTGTATGTACATAAACTTTCAACTTTACTGAGGATATATCTAGGAGCAAAATGATTAGACTGCATGGTAGGTATTTGTTAAACTTTTTAAGAAACTGACAAACTGTTTTCCAGAGCAATTTACCATTTTACATTCCCACAGCAGGGTATAAGGGTTCCAGTTGCTCCACATTCTCACTAACACTTGAAATGTTTAGTCTTTTTAATTTTAGCCTTTCTAGTAGTGCACAGTGGTATCTCATTGTGGCTTGAACTTCCACTTTTGTAATAAGTAATGATGTTGTTAATAACTGATGATGTTGTTTAATGTGCTTATTGCCATCCAAATATATGTTTTTGATGAGGTATCTGTTCAAATTATATCATTTTTTCCTCATATTTCAGGTGTTTGCTTTTCCAATTAGTGAGATATTTGTTGAGTTCTAAGAGTTCTTTAAATATTTTGGATACAAGTCCTTTATCCAATGTGTGATTTGAAAATAGCTATTTTCAATCTGTGTCTGGCCTTTTAATTCAATGAAAAGTCTACTTTTTCAAAGAGCAGAGTTCTTAATTTTGAAGTATAATTTATTATATGTATATTCAGAGTATATTTAGCTGTTCTCACCTTCAATCTTATTTTGCATCTCTTTCTTCTGGTGTTTCTTCAATAACTCTTCAACCTAGTGATGCAGCAGAAATTAGAATTAAGAAATAAAGACTATGAGTTTAAGCAAAACCCAGCAATACATGCATTAATTCAATTTAGTTTTATCACCCAAATAACAATCATTGTTAAATTCAAATAGCTCTTTGATGTTTTTGTCTAGTATTTCCAAACCTTTAGACTTGATCATAGGAGTTTGTTTCTTCCTATGTGCTCTTAGCAGGATCCCACTGAGGGTGGAGAAGGGTTGGGGCTGGGTCAGGCCTGACAACTATGCCAGGAATGTGTTTCAGTCCTAGAGATGTTCTTTGGGAGGAATGGAGGTTGAGTTCTATTTCTCAGTTCCACTGAAGTAGGATGGCTACACACATGTTACCCATAATGGGAACTGCTGACTCTCAAGAACACTGGCAATCAAACTCCAGGTAGGGACAAAATATGCATTTACTCTGGACATGTAGAAAGAAGCAGGCTGATGTGGAAACGAATGCAGCACATTTTAGAATTTTCAGCATCCCATATTTTATATCATGTGTAATCTGAGACTTTGAGACCAGTTAGCACTGTATCAGGTGTTTTTGATGGTTGTACCAAACATCCTAAGAACTGAAGTCATACTCACTTGGGGGCACAAGGAAACTCTATGATCACCACAAACAGCAGTTCGGAAGCCTGGAGCATGTTATTTGACCTCCCAAAACTCTAATACCACAGAAGGTGCTTAGTCTTAAAGACTTAGGGCTTCAGAATGATCCAATTAGCTTGACATGTCACAGAATCATTTGTAACTTTAGTTAAAACTTTTGCTCTTCCCTTCATGAGAAACCATGTTACTTACCTTTAGCCTTGCCCACACCATGCCCAGACTTACACGCTGCATGTACTCCACCATTTTATCCCGGTTTTTTTTCTCTTCATTTTCTTTTTCTATCTTCATCTTCTCCTTCAGTAGGGCTATGCTTTTCTTGAAGCTTCTTTCTTGAGCCTCCATTTTTTGCTGTGTTTCCCTCAGTGTCTGCCTTAGACGCTCCTGTTTCCTTTCCACTGCCTCTGTCTTGGCCTGCTCAGCTGTTCCACAGTGGTTTTACAGAGAGAAGAAAATAACAGTTATACCTAGCCGTACTTGTCAAAGGTAAGAGACTAAAATGATTTTATAATGTCAGAGAGGAATTCCTGAATATTCTTACTAACAGTACCAGCAAAACATGTTTCAGAATGTGATGGTCAGGCACTGATTGCCTGAGGGAGCAATTAAAACTCACCTGGTTATTTTTAGATTTAGCCAAGTTATTCTAATCCTTTTGTGGAAACACCTTGTTTCAAGAAGGATTTGCTCTCACACATTAAAGCGCACTGCCAGAAGCCCCCCCCCCCCCCCCCCCCCGCTTGAATTTCTAGGGGGGCCCAGGGCCCCGCCCTCCATGAAGGGGGGAAGCGTGGGAGGTGGGGTCATTGTGAGTCCCCAACCGGGGAGAAGTAGGAGAGATGGAGTGCGGATTAACCTTCTTGGCCCTCGCGCATACACGATGTTAAAGGAGAAAGAAGTGGGGTTCCTTTGGTGAGAGAAAAAAAATGACGAAAACAGTACTGTTGCAGCTCTTACGCGGCAAGACAGCGCCAGACTAGCATCCCCTGAACTAGCGCATAAAGGGACAGGGGGGGGG
>NW_005871847.1:41842-68011 GCF_000147115.1 Myotis lucifugus | reverse complement strand
CTACCACTTACTGGCTGTGTGTTCTTAGGTCACTTATTATGATTCTCAGTGCATATTATTTCTCAATTGTATGATGGGGATGAGAGTAGTACCTAAAATCATACTATTCTGAAGACTCAATTGATAATCAAAACAGAGCACCTAAGAATATACTTGGTTTAGGAAGTGTGTGCGCAATATATACTTTCCATCACCATCATCATTTTTATCACTATTAGTGCATACCTGTATGATAACCATTATCCCCCACATCCAATTGGGATATGCTGGAGATGAGGAGTGACCAGAGAAGATACCTGGAGTTCCAGAGTGATTTGGTTTCTCATTAGCCTCATACATTCTCTGAGTACCTACCATGTGCTGGGCACTGTTCTATGTGCTCAGTATTCAGCGGTAAACAAACTGGATACCAATTCCTGCCTCATGGAGCTCTATTCTACTGGGAGGAGACAGACAATACAGAAAGCAAATAAGCAGCATGCATAGTATATGTATATTAGATGATGGCAAGTGCTCAGGAGAAAACAAGCAGGAACTGAGATAGGGAGCACAGGGGCTGAATTTAAACAGAGGATGGTCAGGAAAGGCCTCTCAGATAAAGAGAAATAAATGTGCTCTGTGACCTTGAGGAGGACATTTGTAGTGAATCCTGGGAGCTGTAGCAGTTTGAAGATGGGAGACTTTGAGAGGAAGAAGAAGACAAAGAATGAGGCTCGCTCTCAAAACATCACGATACAGATCTTTATAGTACCCAGATACAGTTGTGAATGCAGGAATTCATTTATTTAAACTAGAGTAAAAGGACATTTTTGTTTCTGGGCTGGCAGGAAAGAGAGGCTATAGCCAGGGTGATTTCGGGTGTGCCCAGAGCTGCCAGAGTCCCACAGCTGGGAGAGGTCGTACTTTAGTGTATTCATCACAGTGGGCATTTCACGTAATTAAGGAACAGAAAGCTGTCAAAGTGCTTTGACTGTCCCTTCACTTTCTCAAAGACAATCCTAAACAACATTCATGTGTTTCCTGCTTTTCCAGTTGTGTGCATTAGAAAAAATAATTTTTCTGTCTTCATTTGTTATCCATAAAATGGCAACACTAAACAAAAACCCCACCACAGTCTAATGGTCATTAAAGTCATTAGGGAGATTAAATATATGATAAAATTTATAATGTTCTTAAAATCATGTGTTGCATACTGAATCCTCTGTAAGTATTGCTTAAAAATTGAGTGTCTAAGAGGGCAAGAAGGTTAAGTTCTAAATGAAGGTGTACAGTGACATCTCTTGATCCAGTTGTGAGCGTGGAAGAAACATCCCATGAGTAGGACTCAGGCAAGACAGGAGCAGCAGGAACAGCTGGGAGGGAGGACACTGCGGGGGGTGAGTCCTGTGGGAGAACCAGAGCAGTCCTGGGATGTCGGAGCACAGATTCTGGAGTGGCTACCAGTCTTCAAATCACTTACATCAATGAGACCTTGGAAAAGGAACTTACCTCTGGAGCCTGCATTTCCTTAGTGTGATAGATAAAACAAGAATTCCTGTCTGACTCATTCCTGTAGGGTATGGTAACTCACAGGGTCTCAATAATTAATGATTACTGTAGAGCTAGGCATTGTGTTGAAATATATATATATATATATATATATATATATATATATGTTCAGTAAGCTGTAAATTGCCAACAAATAGTAAGGTGTCTAAAATCTTTTTCTCAGAAAATAACAATTATTTACTTATTTATTTTGGTGCCCTTGACCCTTCAGTCTGCAGGCCGATGCTCTATCCACTGAGCAGAACCAGCCAGGGCAGAAAATAACAAATTTTTTTTTAACACATTTTCTCTGTACCATTTCTCTTTTTTGTCTAAAGGTGATCGAGAGCAGAGTTGGGGAGTAAAACATTAATGTTCTAGCGCTGTGATAAAAGCAGGAGGAATTACAGAGTTTATTTCTTGGACTGAATATTTAAAATTTGGGTAGGAACAGATAAGTTAACAAAATTTTTTAAAAATGTAAGTAAACTGAAATGCCCAATCCAAAAGCTGTTAAGTTCAAATGAATAAGTAAAATGAAATAGTCCTCCTGTGTGGCGTTAGTTGGTTTCCAAAGTTTCTCCTTAGGAGAGGCAGTCATCTGAAGCGATGATGCAAACTACCCCAAACCTTGACTTCTCAGCAAGTGTGACAGGACATTCTGAGATGGTTGTTGTAATGCCTGGTAAACAAACACTCATAGATCTTATAGTTAGTTCTAACACTTGGTGATGAATTATTCTATATCACTCAGCTTTGTGCTCACTTTGGAATATTAAGTATTGTTAAATACAAAAATAATTAGAGTCAACCTTTCAGGAATTAAATTGTCTGTAAGTTAAGGACCACCTTTTCTCTCAGTTTCTCCAGTGCCTGGAGATGGGGCAGAGATGGTGGTTGTGGTGCAGGGACAGTGTGAAAAGGGACAGGGAGATGGAGCAGGAGAGACTCCACCAGGAGCCACTGCAAGTGGATGGGGTTTACTCCATCCATCCCAGGAAGGACTTAGCCTTTTTGGCATTTGAGAGACTATGGGTTCCTCCTCTCCCCATGGAGGGCTGTTTGTGTAGCCCTGGGAGGGTGCCAGAGCACAACTCACCCTGTAGACAAGGTGGATGAGCATTGGTCGCTTTCACAGAGAGGCCTCTGATCCAAACAGAGACTTTGAGCTGCTGGTAGCCAGGCCCAATACTAGCCTCCCACTGTCCCCTGCCCTTCAGTGCCAAGCCTGCACTTCCAGTGTGAGGCTAATGCTTGGGCACGTGTTGTTGTTGTTGTTAATGAACTTGGGCCTGGAAGAGTTAGTTTAGTGGGAACCTACATGTCTTGGGTGCTGCAGACAGGGGACAAGTTCTCAGCAGTCCTAGCTCTTCCCTCCCTCACTCCTCCTGCATCTGGCTCCTTCCCATAATGACTGTTCTCACTGGAAACTAAAAATAATGAAGATATTACATCCAAGCATTTAAGGGTCAGGTTGATTAGAACCCAAATCAAAATGGAAAGGACGCTGCTTTTTTGCTGTTAGAGAAGTAGGTGAGGAATGAAATTCATGCCAAGCCAAGGAGTTCAGAGGCAGAGTTTCCAGAAAGCAGGAACAAAACTGCTTGAGAGCACAGAGAGGTCAGGTAAACAAAATGTTGGCTTTAGCGATGCACCACAATGAGTTCTTTAAAGATAAACTTTTTAGAAACATAGTGGGACCAAATTCTACTTGTAAGGCTTAAGAAAGCAGTTGGCACTAAGAAATTGGATCTAGTGGATCTGGGCTATGTTTTATTTTATTTTTAAGAGTTTATTTTAAATTACAGTTGACATTCAATATTGTATAAATTTCAGCATACTACATAGCTGTTAGACATTTCTATAAGTTAAGAAGTGAAACCCCAAATAGGTCTAGTACCCACCTGGCAGTCTGCATAATTATCACAATATTATTGACTACATTTCCTAGGCTGTACTTTATATTCCTGTGACAGTTTTCTAACTGCCAATTTGTATCCTTAATCCCTTCCCCATTTCACCCAGCCCCATCTTTCCTCCACCTGGCAACCAGTACCTGGGTTACTTCTAAACCAAGAAATCCTCTCTAAAATAAAGCTCATATGTGTGACTAAAATGAATGGTGTATTTGAAATAAAGTTCTTACCTGTTTTTTCTCCTCAGCGTAGGTCGGAGTGGTTTCTGTCACTTCTCTGTCTTTCACCAGATGGTTGGGCTTTTATTCACCTTTCTGATGTCATGTGACTTTCCAGAATTCCTAAAGACCCATTAATTAGAAGTGAAGGACTTAGAGTAATGTGAAACTGAAAGCACTGAGTACAGAGCACTGATTCAACAACCATCAAAGGAATTTCTGAAAGTTGTAAAAAAACAGAAGGGTACCTGGATTTCACAGAATTTCTTAACTAGTTCAGTTTGACAAAAGCTCTGCTCCTGGTGGGTGTGGTCAACAAAAGGTGGCTCCCTCTTCCCTGTTTCAAGCAGGATAAGGTGTGTCACTGGGAGAGGCAGGCCATCAGTATTTCTCATGGCCTCCAGCATTGAGTTGCAGAGACCAAATTCCTGGAGGCTGGGGCTCCCCACCTGCACCCAGCCCCACTCATAGAGTGAAGGCTCTAGCTGATGCATAGGTGGGAAGAAGGCTGGGGACTGAGATCACCTGGCCTGATCATCCTCCCCTTGTCTGACTTTTAGGAAGGTGTTTCCAACCTGGTAGAGGCAAGTAGAGTAGACCAGAGGCTACCACCCCTGTCCAGGGAGAGGCAGTGGCTCAGAGATATTTTCCCAGGGAGAGAGGCAGCCCATAATCACAGAGATCTCTGAATTTCTTCCCCAAAGAACTCACTTTATTTGAAACAGTGTGGGGACTTGAAGAAACTTTTATTTAGCAAATCGACTTTAGAAAAGACACAAAAGGAGGTTTTCAGCAGGAAGCAAGTGACCCCCGATGGTAATGCAAATTCATATAGAAAAACAAAGAGCATCAGTAAGGGAATAGTGTAATTATAAAAGACAGTATAAATACAGATTTTCTCTCCTTTCTCCTCTTAACTGGTTTAAGAAGCAATTGTATACAACAATATGTATATATTTGTATTGCACGCCCATTTCATACTTAAAAGTAGTATATTTAGCAATAGCAGAATAAAGGAGCTAAGTGGTTGCACAGCCTAGTGAAATAAGGAGATGACACATGATGTTAATGCGAACTCATAGGAATACAGAGAAGCAGAGATTGTAAGAAAGATAGTTACTATAACAAGCCCTACACATTTATTCTTCCCCTTCAGCCTTTTTAAAAACAGAAAATCATACAAATTGATAAGTATAAAAATGTATTGTTGGGGTTGTTACATATCTATATATATAAAAGGCTAAGTGACCGGCAGACTGGCCGATTGGCCAGTAGGTATGATGTGCACTGACCACCAGGGGGCAGATACTCAGTGCAGGAGCTGCTGAGCAATAGCAACTTTGCAGTGGGCCTACTCCCCCTCTGGGGCCCCTTGGGGGATGTTGGAAAGCTGGTTTTGGCTCGATCCTCACAGGTCAGGCCAAGGGACCCCACTTGCTGGAGGGACCCCGCTCACTCTGCAGATGCCCTTCAAGCCCTGCCACTGCCCCAGGTGTGGCGGGCAGGGAGGGATCTCGGGAGATTGGCTCCAGGGCACGTGCAGCCTGTCTCACCCAGTTGGGCCCCGCCGGCCACCTACTATTTCCTATCTTTTCAATGTGCACGAATCTGTGCACTGTGCCACTAGCCCTATATAATAAAAACTTATTATGCAAATTGTCCCCTCACCCGAGAGTTCAACCGTTCCCTAAGAAATGCTCTGACCACCAGGGGGCGGAACATGGTGGGTGTTGGCAATGCAGCTCTGTCAGCGGGCAGCAGTGGAGGCACTGCCAGCCTCGATGGGACCCCATGAGAGTGGGACTGCAGCAGGATGGTGGAGCAGGTGAGTGGGCAGCACCAGGCCAAGGCAGGTGCGAGTGGGGACCTGATCACCCCGCCAATTGCCCTGCAGATGGCAGCCAGTGGAGGTGGTGGGGGGCAAGGCCACTGCTTGGCACCCAGTCAGGCACAGGGCCCAGACCCAACCCATTGCCCCGCAGATGGTGACCAGCAGCCAGCAGGCCCTGATCACCCAATTGGGGCCAGGCTCTGGGTCGAGATGGGGAACTGGGGTTGAGTGGCGGAGATCACTCTCCCATGGCGCCCGTGTGGGGGGCTGTGACCTCTTGCAGGCTACCTGGGTGAGGAGGTGATGGGGATGGAGGTGTGGTGAGAATGTGCAGTGTCTGCCGAGCTCACTCTCTCTCCCCATGCTACCCTCCCTCGGGGTGCCAGTGCTTGTGTGCCAGGGAAGCCCCTGTCCTCAAGTGCTGGGCACCTACTAGGATCCTGCCCTGCACCCTCATGGCCTCTTCTGGATAAGCCAGGCTGCAGCCACCAGGACAGCAGGGGCCAGTTGGGCTCCCCATGGGTTCGCACAAGAGCTGGTCAGCGAGGCCAGCTTGGAGAGAGCGCAGTGGCCCATGGCATCCAGCTGTGCTCACCACATCTCCACATTGGCACTCAGGTGCTGTGACTCAGGTGGAAGGAGGCGTGTGGGGGTCCAGGGGCCCAAATGCTGCCCATGTGCTGCCCAGGGCCCAGAGGTCAGCTGAGACCTGCCCTTCCATGCCAGACGTTCACACTTTGATCACCGGCCAGACCCCGGGACTGCACCCGTGCATGAATCTTATGCACCAGGCCTCTAATATAGATATAATGTGCAATATATATGTAAAATTCATAGCACTAAATGGAGGTAAGAAGGAATAGAGTTATAGCAGTAACCATTCCGTATTTCACTGGAATAAACTTAGCATACATTTGAGGTCTATTGTTTTTCTTTTTAATTTATTGAATTTATTTGAGTGACATTGGTTAATAAAATTATATTGGTTTCAAGTGTACAATTCTATAATACATCATTTGTATATTGTATTGTATGTTCACCACCCAAAGTCAAATCTTCCATCACCAGTTATCCTTTTCTCTCTTTTACCTTTCTACCCCCCTTTGCCTCTGGTAATCACTATACTGTTGTCTGTATATATGAATTTTTGTGGTTTTTGGCTTAATCTCATCACCTTTTGCACCCAATCTCTCAATCCTCCTCCCCTCTGAGGTCCTGGAGAGTATTGTGCTACGTGAAGTAAGCCTCTCAGAGGAAGACAAATACCTTACAATTAAACTTACATGTGGAAACTAATGAACAAAATAAACTAACAAACAAAATAGAAACAGAATCATAGATACAGAGAACAGACTGAAGTATGTTCTGATAAACTTTATATATATAGATTAGCTCTGTGTCACCACTAAGCAAACAACAAATCTCAAATTAAAATCCTTTCATTTTAGGACACGGTAACATAAAAGCAAACTAATCCAAAGTGGGCAGAAAGAAAAAATAGAGATTTATGTATGTATGTGAACATTATGATATTAGTGAACTAGATAATGGGGAAAAAATCGGTGAAAGCAAAAGCTGGATCTTTGAAAAGATCAGCAATTTTGACAAACTTTTAGCTAAACTGGCCAAGAACAAAAGAAAAGAGACTCAAATTACTGAAATCAGGAACGAGAGAGGGGACATTACCTGAATAAAAATAATTATAAGGCAATACTATGAACAACTGTATGGCGACAAATTAGATTAAAAAATTGACAAATTCCTAGAAAGACACAAACTACTGAAAGTCTCTCAAGAAGAAATAGCTCATCTGAATAGACTTGTACCAAGTAAAGAGGTTGAAAACTGCCACCAAGAAAAGCTCAGGCCCAAATGGCTTCACTGGTGATTCCCACCAAACTTTCAAAGAAGAATGAATACCCATTCCTCACAGACTTGGCCAAAGATACAAAATTCCCTTAATGTTATTTTACCACATATTTTCTTTCTGTGTCTGAACTGTTTGAGAGTTAGTTACAGAATACACAATAATTCACTGGGTATTTCCTTACAAATTTACCTGGAAGAGAGACTACAGCTTCTCCATCTTCTGCTGCTAATTACATAGTCCATTTCCTGCTATATTGGCCACCTGCTGATGTTCATGCAGACAAGTGACTGGTTGTGTGAAGCATGTGTTTGCGATGGACAAGTTGCTTGTCTCACAGAACTTCCTGAGCTGTTTTCCTGCTTTGGTCTGACCCCAGTCCAAATTTTCCAATGACATTTGATTCTGCTTTGTTTCCTACTTGTGCATTCTAGTCACCGATTGCTATCAGCATGTCTTCTTTTGATGCGTTATCAATTTCTTTTTGAACACTTGCATGAAAGAATTCAATTTAATTTTATTCAGCTCAGTAAAATGAATAAGGAAGAGAGGGACAAAAATAATAGTAAAATGCAGCAATGGTTTAGCACTTCCTTTAGCTGTGCAGTGTGCTGGTCCCTGGTGTCACAATTACCAACTGCCTATCAAATGTAAGCACCACTATGGTTCTACATTCTTTACAGGTGTTACTAATTAAACTTAATTTATTCCTCAGCACGTGTGTTATGTAGGTATCATTACTTGCCTTTTTTTTTTTTTTTTGATAGAGGTGATGTTTTAATGACACAGCCAACACCCACAATTACACGTGGCTCTTCAGATAACTTGATCTTTGGGACTAGCCTTTGTACAGAGCCAAGCAGCACATAGTAGTGCACAAGTGACGGTTCCAGTGGGTTGTGTGCACGGGCATGGAGGACAAAGATGGAACACTCTGGAGACTCTCCAGATCCTTCAGGAAACGCGGAGGTCCAATCCTCTCTCCGCTGCATCCCAATAGTGATAGGACGGGATGTCTGTAAATACAGCAGCAGTAAACACAGCATTGTGATTCTCCGAGGTGTGTCCTTGTTTGTTCCATTGTACCATGGCGCTAAGAACTCGGCTCTGATTCAAAGTGCACCCGTTCCCCCCAAACACTGCACACCTCCTACCCGCTTCTACGCTTCTATGGGATTGCTGTGCTGTCCTCCCCAAGGGCAAGGCAGGAAGCATGGGTCCGGAACTCCCCGAGGCCCAGGATCCGCAGATACTCTGGTGGTTTAGGTTACTGTCCTTAGCAATCTTCTGCTCCACCTCCCTCACTACAGGCAATACCCAGGGCTGGTAGTCATCCTTGCCATAAGCTCCCACCCCCAGGTTGCCCTTGCGGGGTCCGCATCCTCCTGGAAGTCTGCAGTGAGCTTACAGACAAGGACCAGAGAGGCCTGCGGAACTTCAGCAAACACTGATGGAGGCGCCACAGAGAGAAGCTGGGGTCTGCCTGGCGCTGCCACCAGGAGCCTGGAGCCTGGAGCCGCTAGGTCGGTCCAGTTCAGTCTGCAGGCTGGAGGAGACTCTCACCTTGCATTTTACACAGCACTAAATACAGTTTAAAATATTTAATGTATTTTTTAAAAATATATTTTTTATATTTCTTTCAGAGAGGAAGGGAGAGGGAGAGAGAGAAACATCAATAATGAGAGAGAATCACTGATTGGCTACCTCCCCCAAGCCCATACTTGGGATCAAGCCCGCAACCAAGCATGTGCCCTGACCAGAATCAAACCATTACCTCCCAGTTCATAGGCTGAAGCTCAATCACTGAGCCATACCCACCAGGCTGTTTAATGTGTTTGTTTTAATAGCAGTTCATTGGGTCACAAGGCCCTAGTGATTGATTTGGGATTTTGTCAAATGATGAGTCAGTGTGTTAAGAGGAAGGTCAAATTAGGTTCATCCATTTGCAAATGTGGACTAAAGTACTGGTTCTGTGTGTCTCCCTTTAAAGGACAGTTGATCAGTCCTTTTATGATTTCAAAGTCTCTGGCTCTTGTTCTTCTCAGGAGTGAGGATTATCTTGTGTTGACTAAGGACAAATAGAAAGTATTTATATTGAACACATGTCCTTTTTGAGTGGAAGCAGGAACAAGCTCATCGTTTCTCAGAAATAGACTAGATGGCAAGAAAACAGCCCTTTCTGTTTAGAATATGAATTCTGTGCAGTTTTCCTGCTTTTTTTTTTTTTTCTTGGCATGTGAGGCTGTTTGAACACCATTCTAGGGACTTTTTCTTTTAAATGCTGGGTAGAGAAAGGTATGTTTCCTCTCTTCCCACTGTACTTGGACTTGCAGTCTCTAGAATACTTGTATTATTCTAAAAGATAGTCACAGATCAAGTTAATTTGCATGTTAGTATTGTTACATTAAAAATTCATGTGCATTTATGTGCTTAGGGATTTCAAAGGCTGCCCAGACAGACTCTGAATTTCAGGTGTCGGATGTTTTCACACGAAGCTGCTTTTCACATGATGCCCTCCATGCAGGATGTTCTAGGGCACTAAGCAGCAGGAAGTCATTGCTTCACCTGGGGTCACTGTGTCTCATATACAATGGAGGCAGGACCAATAATCAGCAGCATGTTCATATAGAGTGTGTATGTGCTGTGTGCACAGCGCTGTGCTAGGTGCTCAGGGGTGGGTGAAGATTAATTACACATAGTCATTGCCCTAAAAATGACTTAATCCGGTGGGTGACACTAACTTGCACCCAAATAATAAAAGCAAGTGAATGCATGAGAGAGGGAAGTAGCAAGCCTCCAAATATCAAATGGTAACTTTTAAAATTTTATCCTTGAGAAATTTATTTTGAGGTCAATGAGAGGAAATAGATTGAATTTTATTTTAGAGGGGGAAAAATGGCCTGACAGTTGTCCTTATTCATATTTAAATTTATTTTCTAACCACCTATTCTGTTCTGTTGTCTATTCTAGTAAAGTCAGTACAGCACTTTAAATGACTATTATTTATATTTTGTTTTAATAATAGAGTCCATTATTTTCCAGTGCATTTTTTTGGCTCCTCTTACCAACCAATCTTCTCAGTGAAAATTAGGGGCACTTCATGACATTCCTCCAGAATTGGGATTACATTGGATATAATAAGCAAATATAAACTGATCTGTTGACAATATTTTAAGGTAATTTCTTTCATTTGGTGTGTGGCTTATTCTCTACTTATTTAAAACCCTTTTTAGGGTTTTATTGGTTAAGTTTATTATTGCATTATTATTTACCCTTTTTTTCCTGTTTAATTATAGTTAAAAGACAAATAACATAACATTTTCCATCTTAACTGTTTTTATGTATACAGCTTAAATATACCTACATGTTGGTTATATTCACACTAGAGGCCCAGCACACGAAATTCATGCGCGGATATGGTCTCTAGGCCTGGCCTATGATCAGGGCCATCTTCCCTGGCTGCCGGCAGCCAGCCCCACCCCTGCTGCCACCCAACCCCGGTTGTCCATTTGCCATTGGGCGATCGGAGCCTGTTAGCCAGGAGGAGGGACTGAGAGGTGGTCAGTGCACCTCATAGCGACTGGTCAAGCGGTCGGTCTGCCTTTCGGTTGATATGCATATTACTCTTTTATACGTATAGATGTGCTCCAATACTTCCACTTCCAGGGAAAGGGGCAAAGGAGGGTTGCTGAAAGTGATAGGGGAGGCAGCAGGGTGAATATTTTTTTGGAGGGGGAGGAGAGTTTCCTTCTGATGAGGGGCTTCAAAGGACAGCAGCCTACTTCTGCTATCCTCTGTCTCCAGAGACACAATTTCTGATTGGCATCTGGCAGGACAGAGCAGTTGCAGGGACAGGACTGGGAGTGCCTTTCTGCATGCAGCTCCCTGGAGAGTCTCTTCCAGCCAAAGAAAACTTTGTTCTAACCATTTCTCCCAGAGCCAGGGCTGCTGGGTGATCTGGGGCAGGAGGGCAGAATGGAAGTGGAGCAGGAAGAAGTATAGGGTAGAAGACGGGGGTGGATAAGGGAGAGGGTGAAATCTGTGTGTGTCTGTGTGCCGGGGAGGGCTGGTGCAGAAGGAGAGTTGGGTCAGCATAGGAAGGTTTGGAGGTACTGGAGGAGTAAGAGGGACCAGTAGATGCCAGAAAAGGGGAAAGGGTCTACAGAATCAGGTGAGGGTCCACAAGGGTGAGTATTTGCCCTTGCATTATTATTTACCCTTTTTTTTCCTGTTTAATTATAGTTAAAAGACAAATAACATAACATCTACCATCTTAACTATTTTTATGTATACAGATTAAATATACCTACATGTTAGTTATGTTAGTTTCATAGACTAAGTCCCTTCCCCAGACCCTGCCATCTCAGGTGGCTAGTGAGAGGAGTCCATAGAGAGGTGCTGAGCCCCCTACACTTTGTGTCTGAGGCTCCAGAACATGTGGCCAACACGCCCCGCTCCTGCCACCCCCATGGAAGTGTTGCCATTTGGAACGCAATTGCAGACACATGGATTGTTTTTAAGTTCACACTGTTTCCCACTTGTCGTTTTTTGTTTTTTTTTAATTGAAAAGACAGATTCTGCTGGTGTGTGTTCCTTTGTGGGGATATTCTCCACAGGCAGAGATCCGATGAGAGACAGAGACAAAAGGCCCAGCAAGACCTGGGGAATCAGTAAACAGGACCAGAGAGCAAGGAACAGGGAAAGTGATGCACAGGGTGAGACAGACAGACACAGAAAACCCAGGGAGGCTAAGGGAGGGTCTCAGCCCTAAGGGAAGAGCCAGTGTGCTGAGAAATCCTGCTTTGGGAAGGCAGATCCCTCCACCTCCAACTAAGGCCCCTGGGGCTGAGCTAGCTCTCCTCTGAGCTCTGGTTCCTTTCAGCATAGACATGGCTGAACTGGCCTCAGGGAAAGGGCTGGAAGGATGTGGCTGGCAATAGACTGAGCACACAGGGCCGGGGTCTCGAGGGCTAAGGATCTGAGACCAGACAGAGAGAGGAAGGACCTGGAGACTTTCCCTCCCAGGTCCCCGCACACCTTCTGTTTTTGAGTGAAGCCAGAATCCTGAATCCTGTGACTTGGCTCTGGAGAGTGATGGCCCTGGCCTGCTGTGCCGCCTAGGGTGAGCGCCCTAACCTCTCTGAGCCCTGACTATGCCACTTGTGGTGGGGAGCCTAAGACATTTTGGGGGCTAGCAATCTGAATTTGTTCCAGTACTCTGCTTTCCACTGCACTCTCTTGCTAGCCGATAATTAACTCCATTTGTGAAAGAATGCAGGAGACTAGCAGTGGACTCTGCACCTAAATTAATCAATGTCCCTAATCCACATCCCTGAAGTCATTGCCCCTTCTTTAATTATCTAGTCCTGCAGGAGTCACTTACCTAAATACTCCCAATTTACAAGGGCATAAACCAAGAATGTAATAGCTTAACTAGAGGGAGGTCACTGGTGCCATCCAGGATGGACATTAGATATAATCTAAAGTAACCATTTAACTGACTCTCGATGGGGTGGGGCAGTGAGAGTCCACCACAGAAGCTGGTAGTTAGGAAACAAAGAAATTCAGAAATATATAAGGAGAAAATCTCATTGTCTAAATCAGTGGTTCTCAACGTGTGGGTATCAACCTCTTTGGGGGTTGAACGACCTTTTCACAGCGGTCGCCTAAGACCATCGGAAAACACATATATAATTACATATTGTTTTTGTGATTAATCACTATGCTTTAATTATGTTCACTTTGTAACAATGAAATTGGGGGTCACCACAGCATGAGGAACTGTATTAAAGGGTCTCAGCATTAGGAAGGTTGAGAACCACTGGAAGTTGTTCAGGATCTGGATCTTAGAGTCCCCCAAACCAGCAGTGCTGCTTTGAATAAATGCTTTTCCCAAAACCTCAGCATGTCCAACTGTCTCTTCCGCACCAACTCCATAAATTCCATATCCCATAACATTGTGGTGCATTGACCGAGAATGTGTCAGTTTCTACTGGCTCTTGAGGCCACAGCTGACAAGAGCGGACTCCGGGATGCTCAGCCTGGGCTCTGTGACCCTGGGAAGGTGCCTCTGGCCCATTCCTCAACTCATGGGGCTTGGGAAGACTGCTGCGCTTTCACGCTCCAAGTGGACTCTCCTGAGGCAGGAAACACCTTTTCTGGACCAGATGTCTGACGGGTGGGTGTCCCTCGGGGAATCAGTCCGAAATCAGGCCTGCCTTTAGGAGCAGAAGAAGTAGCAGATCACTACTTAGGCAAATCATTTGCCTCAGTTCAGGGACTTTCCATGGGTGGAAGTCAAAACTCAGACTGAGTGTTGTGTGAATGAGAGTGTGAAAGCCCATGCTCCATGGCAAAAGGCTATGGAGCCTGTGTGAGCCCTACCCTGTGGTTCTGTGGTGTCCTCATATGGCTAAGTGAGGCATCCTCACCTGGGGGACTGAGGCAACTTGGTCCCTCCCTGCGGTGGCGATCGGGTCCGGGGTTTATATGGATACTCCATCAAAGCTAAGTCCAGGCGACCTGCGTGGCTGGGGCGGGCAAAGGAAAGTTACCTCCTGTTTGTCTTGCGTCTCTGTTCATTGGGTGGAGCTACATACTTGCAACATGGGAAATAGCTCCTCAACACCCACTGTGTTAGAATGTATGTTAAGGAATTTTAAGAAAGGATTTGCTGGGGACTATGGGGTAAAATTAGTCTCTTGGAAGTTAAAAAGTATGTGTCAAATTGACTGGCCATCTTTTGGAGTAACATGGCCACTGGAGGGCACATTGGATGGCCCCACAATTAGGAATGTTCACAGAATTATAACAGGTGATCCAAGTCATCCTGATCAGTTCCCTTATATCGATCAGTGGCTAGCAGTAGCTCAGCACAAGCCTCCTTGGATCTAGCTCTGTGTGTGTAAGAAGAGACAGAGTAAGGTTTTAGTAGCAGCAGAATGGAAGCAGGCAGGAGAAAAGAAACAGGTCCCTCAGAAGGAAGTTCAGCCCCCTATCCTACAGGAACCCCCCAAGGAAGCCCCTTCAGTTTTACCACCTCCATATGTGCCTCAAGTGGCACTAGTGCTCCCTTGCCTGGCCAGGGAAGTTTACATACACCACCTCCTTCTGTCTCTCCTCAAGTGGACCCTTTAGAGCAGCGGTTCTCAACCTTCTGGCCCTTTAAATACAGTTCCTCATGTTGTGGTGACCCCCAACCATAAAATTATTTTCGTTGCTACTTCATTACTGTAATGTTGCTACTGTTATGAATCGTAATGTAAATATCTGATATGCAGGATGGTCTTAGGCGACCCCTGTGAAAGGGTCATTCAACCGCCAAAGGGGTCGTGACCCACAAGTTGAGAACTGGTGCTTTAGAGCCAGTTGGATGGCAATTACGCTCAGCTGATCAGAGACCCAGGCCACATCCAGCCTTCCAGATGCCTCTACGGGAGAATCAGGGTCCCCTAGTGCTTGGAGAAGATGAGACCCTACAAGAGGGGAGACCAGTCTTTGACTATCAGCCTTTTATTATAACCGATCTCCTGATTGGAAGCATCACACTCCTGCTTATTCTGAAAAACCTCAGGCCATGGTAGACCTCCTTGAGTCAATTTTCCAGACCCAGAAGCTCACCTGGGTAGACTACAAGCAGCTCCTTTTAATGCTCTTTAACACTGAGGAGCGCATAAGAATAGTAACAGAGGCTCAAAAATGGCTTCAGACCCAGGCCCCAGTAGGGATATTAGATGCAGACAGATGGGCCAAGGAGTCCCTCCCAGGTGAGGAACCCAGATGGGACCTGAACTCAGAAGACGGAAGGGCCAGGCTAGAAAGATATAGGCTGACCTTCCTCTGGAGGCTCAGGGTCAGGGCCAAGAAGCTTACCAATATGGCTTAAGACCTCCGAGGTCTTCCAGAAGCCTGATGAAAGTCCAGTGGCATTCTACGAGAGACTATGTGAGGCATACCAGGTCTACACTCCTTTTGATCTTGAAGCCCCAGAATATCAAACTATGGTAAATGCGGCCTTTGTGGGCCAAGCCAAGCCTGACAAAAGGAGAAAGCTACAGAAGCTAGAAGGATTTGCAGGAAAAAACGCCACCGAGCTGCTAGAAATAGCAAACAAGGTTTCGATTAGCCGAGACAGGGCGGCTAAGAAACGAAGAGACTGAAAAAGAAAGCAACCATGATAGCAGCAACTATCAAGGATTCAAGCTCCCAGACAAATAATAAAGAGAAGCAAGGACCTAGGCCAGGGGTAAGGAGGACAAATCTGAAGCGAGACCAGTGTGCTTATTGTAAGGAATCTGGACATTGGAAGAATGAATGTCCAAAGCGCCAGAAAGGGAGGTCAGGGTCGTCCAACCAACCCAGCTGCTACCAGCCAGAACTGCCTGAAGTGGACCTTATTGGGCTGACGGCAGCTGACTCCGACTAGCACAGACTGGGCTCTTTTCAGTTGGGCCCCCACGAGCCCATGGTCAGAATAAAAATTGGGGGCCAGACTGTGGACTTTATGGTTGATGCGGGAGCTAAGCACTAAGTAGTCACTCAGAAAGTAGCGCTTCTATCAGGAAAGGAGGTCACCATTATCGGAGCTACTGGGGACCAACCAGACCCGTAGACTATTCTGCCGTCCTCGCCGATGCCAACTTGGTGGCCACCAAGTAATTCAGGAATTCCTGTACTTGCCAGATTGTCCAGTACTTTTGATGAGTAGAGACCTTTTAGCCAAGATGGGGGCAGAGATCACCTTTGCTCCAAATGGCTCGGCACAGCTGCGCCTAGGTGAGGAGACCTCTCCAATGATCCTGTCCTTAGCAGTGCCCAGGGAGGAAGGATAGAGACTTTATACCCCTCAGTCAAAGGCCTCACCTTTAGAGCCTGAATTAGAGGAAGAATTCCTGCTGGTCTGGGTAGAAGGAAATCCCCCTGGCCTGGCCAAGGACTACGCCCCAGTACTAATTGACTTAAAGCCTGGGGCACAGCCTGTCAAAATCTGCCAATATCCGATTCCAAGGGAGGTATGCCTAGGAATCCAGGTCCGCTTGCCAGTAGACTGGCTGCTTCAGTGGGGACTTTTTAAACGATGTCAGTCTCCATGGAACACTCTTCTCTTGCCTGTCAAAAAGCCTGAGACTAATGACTACCGCCCGGTACAGGACCTGCAGGCTGTTAATGAGGCTGTTATAATCCTGCATTCAGCGCTGCCAAACCCCTACACACTTCTGGGACTCATTCCACCTCTGGTTTACATGTCTAAATCTGAAAGATGCCTTTTTCTGCCTTCAATTGGCACCCTCCAGTCAGCCCCTGTTGGCCTTTGCATGGGAAAACTCAACTATGGGGGCCAAGGAGCAGTTCACCTGGACTAGACTGCAACAAGGGTTCAAGAACTCCCCTACTCTTTTTAGTGGAGCAATAGCATCTGATCTAAGTTCCCAGGACAGGACTTGGGGTGCGTTCTACTCCAATATGTAGACAACCTCCTACTGGCTAGCTCCAAGGGAGCTCAGTGCTGGGAAGGAATGCGCGCCCTTCTGAGACTCTTAACTGAAACAGGTTACTGGGTGTCCAAGAAAAAGACACAGATTTGTCAGAAGTCAAGTATCTAGGCTTCCGAATCACCCAAGGGAAACAAAGGCTAGGGATGGAAAGAAAGCAGGCAGTGTGTGCTATCCCAGTCCCTAGGACCTGGCGACAGATTCAGGAATTCCTGGGAGCAGCAGGGTTCTGTTGAATTTGGATCCAAGGGTTTTCAGACCTAGCTAAGCCTCTTTATGAAGCTTTGAAAGGCAAAGAGAAGGCACCCATTGACTGGGGTCCCAAGCAGGAAAAGGCCTTCATCACTATAAAGGCAAAGCTCACCAAGGCCCCAGCACTAGGGCTACCAGATGTGACAGGAGACTTTAACCTCTTAGTTCATGAGAACAATGGGATAGCCCTAGGAGTTCTAACCCAGGAGTTTGGACCCTGGCAAAGACCAGTAGCTTATCTCTCCAAGCAGATTGACCCGGTTGCCTCTGGGTGGAGCCCATGTCTCAGGGCCCTTGCAGCCACACATTATTAGTCAAAGAAGTGGATAAGCTTACCCTGGGACAAAACTTAAATGTAAAAGTACCCCATGCTGTTGCCATCCTAATGGAAGCAAGGGGACAGCACTGGCTAACTCATGCTCGAATGAGTATCAGGGGATCCTATGTGAAAATCCGCATGTAGGATTAGAAGCAGTGAGAACTCTTAATCTTGCCACCTTTTTAATGGTCACTGAGGGAGCCTCTGAGCATGATTGCCTAGAAGTCCTAGAGAAGGTTTACTCCAGCTGGCCAGATCTAACAGACAGGCCCCTACAGAATCTAGACTTAGTATTGTTCATGGACGGCAATAGCTTCCTAGATGAAGGAAAGAAACAAGCCAGATATGCAGTGGTATCAAACTTTGAGATAATAGAGGCACAGGCCCTGCCCAAAGGATGGGCAGCACAGAGGGCAGAACTTTGGGTTCTAGTCAGAGCCTTAGAACTCAGTAAGGATAAGCGCACCAACATCTACACTGACTCGCACTATGCCTTCACTACCCTGCATATCCATGGGGCCATATACAAGGAAGGAGGCTCCTGATGGCCGGAGGAAAAGGAATCAAAAATCAGAATGAAATCTGGATGTTACTACTAGCAGTCTGGGAGCCCAATGGAGCAGTCCATTGTAGAGGACACCAAAAATGAAAAGACTCAGTGTCAGAAGGGAACCGCTGCGCATGTGCAGTGGCAAAAATGGCTGCTAAGAAGCGAGCTGCTCCTGAATTACCTGAACCTCTGAAATACACCCCTCAAGAAGAATGGGCCCAGAAAGAAGGGGGTAAGAGGATTAAGAAAGGTTGGTGGATACTCTCATATCATAGGGTCTATGTCCCAGAACAGTTAGCCCATAACATAGTCCTTCAGCAGCATGAACTTACTCATTTAGGGAAGACTGCCCTAGAAGCTTTGTCAGGCAGATACTACCTGATTGCCTGTCTTCCCTCTTTGTGTGCCTCAGTCTCTCAGCATTGCCTCCTCTGTGCGCAGAGCCATGCCAAACAGGGTCCTATAGGGCTGATAGGAGTTCAGCACTGTGGGCAAGCTCCCTTTGAGGACTTAGAAGTAGATTTTACAGAAATAGGGCCTAGAAAAAGGAATAAATATCTACTGGTCTTTGTTTGTACCTTTTCAGGCTGGATCAAGGCATAGCCCACTTGCACAGAAAAAGCAAGAGAAGTCACCAAGGCATTGCTGAAGGACATAATTCCGTGGTATGGAATGCCTCTGACCATAGGGTCAGATAATGGCCCAGCCTTTGTAGCAGAAATAGTACAACAGGTAGCTAAAGCTTTAGGAATTAAGTGGAACCTACATACAGTTTACAGGCCTCAAAGCTCAGGGAAAGTAGAGCACATGAACCGGACAATCAAGTAGGCCATGGCTCAGCTATGCCAAGAGACAACCTTACCCTGGACAGATCTTGCCTCTTGTACTCCTGCGAGTGCATTGTGCCCTGAGGGCCAGGGTTGGTTTCTCTCTCTTTGAAATTCTATATGGTGTTGGGGTCCAAGCCCCAGCGGGTCCAGGGATCCCCAAAGGTGTGGACGGAGTCGGCGAAGAATGAATGACATGGAAACTGGGTTCAGTTCATCAGCATAGCGAGGTTCTCCCTCCAGGATCTCCAGCGAGGTTCTGGCTAGGATCTCCAGCGAAGTTCTGGTCAGGATCTCCAACCAAGTTCTGGTGCCATGTTCTCTCGCTAGGTTCTCCAGCCAGGTTCTCCAGGTTCTCCAGCCAGGTTCAGTCACCAGGTTCTTTAGCCAGGTTCTATCCAGGTTCTTTTGCCATGTTCTGTCTAGGTTCTCCAGTGAAGTTCTGTAGGCAGGTTCTGTCCAGGATCTTTTGCCATGTTCTCTGGCTAGGTTCTGGTTAGGATCTGATGAGGATGTGATGAGGATCTCATGAGGATCTGATGTTTATTGTCTTGTTACATCCGTATTTATACCAGCCGATTTTAATCCTGTCAATTTCTATTACAAAGGTTAGGGCGTTTCTTATCTCCATTCCAGGGAGTAAAGATTATGTAGCTTAACTACCCACCTGGCACTTAATTAAGGGGTTGTATCCCCTCCCTAACCTCAGGGAAAAATCCCCACCTGGGGAAACAACCTTTCTCGGAGAGGTGACCTTGGTTAAAACATATGGCGCTAAAGAGAGCAAACATATTAAGAACAATATGCTATATATGCCAGGTCCCTTGAAACATATGCTGTGCAGATGTTTCTTTCCTGCAGCGACTGTGTCAAGCAGCAAGGATGGACCGGCTCCCGGCAAATTCCCCCTTTTTTATTTTTTAAATGATAGTGCATGTAAATCAGCGGCCACCTCTCGGATTGGGTTGTTGGCAAGCAATGATAGCGAGCATAGCAATAAACATAGTGGATGGAGTGCACACAGAGCCTTGTTCCTGTAGAAGGTTGCTGGCCTCTTCAGTCAAGGGATTTCAGCTGTCCTTAAGTCGGGGGTTTGGTTGTCCTTGTTGATCTGGCTACAGGCAGCATCATTGGTGGTGGGCTTCCCGAAGTGTCAGCGAGTTGAAGGGCTGCATCAAAGGGTCCATCAGGGCCATGCTTGATGGTGGTGTCAGTGTCCGGGGAGAAGTCAGCTGTGCCCTCTGGGTCGGCCGATATGGATGATACCAGGGAGGAGGAGGATGAGGAGATGGAGGGTGGTGTGACATAAGGTTGGATTAGACAGTCTGGAATCCACACAGGTGAGTCTGCATCCTGTGGAAATATACAAGCATCTCCTCTCCCCCAGGTTAAAAGTACATCAGGTCTCTTCCAGGCTCCTGTAAGTAAGTCTTTCCATTTGATGAAATAAGTGAGTTTCTGCTAAATGAAAGTTTCTTTTGCTGATTTACTCAGAGTCCTCGGACTTAGCTGAGAGAGTAGCTTCCACTTCTTGATTTTCTACCATCTGTTGGGCCTCAGTTGTTAACTTCTTCAGCTGACCCCATGTTGGCACCTCAGTCCCTTCCATAGCCTTTCTTTTCTTCTTTTTTCTGTTTTTCTGTCATCGGGGCAACTCTAAGTCTTTGGAACGATGGGACAAGGAGCTCCTCTGGGTCCATTGTGGTGACGCACGTAATGCATTTATTCAATCCAAGGCAGGCATTAAAAAGAAAAATCCCAAATGCTCTCTTGTATCCATTTTAAGAGTAGGATTGGCGCTTTCTGCTATTACCTGAGTCCTGATCTATCACCTCAGGGAGAGCTTTCCAATCCTGCACTTTTCCGGGGTAGAAAGGCTGCAGTGGGGTTAAGGATAAGGCTCCTTGGGCCTACCTTCTCCCAATATCATGTCTAGGGTTACTCCTCCTCTGGAATTTTTGCTAGTGGCTACAGCTTTCTTAGCAAGATCATCATATTCAGTTTTCCATAATAAGTAATTGCCTCCTGAGAGACAGGATTTACAAACCTGTGACCAATCATAAGGAGTCATCCATTTATTGGCTAGGGTTTCTACCAAGGTTAGTGTGTAAGGAGCTAGAGGACCATATTCAGAGCAGGCCAATTTTAATTCTTTAAGTATTTTGTAAGGTATAGCCTCCCAGGTGGGGCTTTCGTCCTCATCAAACTCATTCTCATATGCAACTGGGAAGCAGAGTGAGAACTCAAGATCTCCATTAGCTTCAGCTTCTCTTATCGCCCTTTGAAATTTAGACATGGAGCTCCTAGGAGCCGCATGACCTGGTTTAGGCTTCCTTTCTAATTTAGGGAGCCTGTTTTGAATGGGAGGGCCTCTCTCCTCTCTACTGACTGGAAAGGAACAATGATCATGTTTATGATATTTATTCTCCTTCCGATCAGTAGGCATAGCTAAATTGCTCTTAGATTGAGCTGGAGACAATAATGATGTGTCTTCTCTAGGTGGATCCGAGGGACTATTTAAAGTTTGAGAACGTTCAATAGTTTCTGCCTCTGGTGCCAAGGTGCCACGAATTGAATTCCAGAGGGAACAGCTTTTTGCTGGGACCTTCTCAGATCCATGGTAGCTGTAATAGTTCATTAATTGCTTTCCTACTTTAGTCCAAGTTTCTAAATTAACAGTTCCATCCTCAGGAAGCCATTGACATACATCTTCTATAAAACTTTCTGTCCTCAGACTTGGCTGAGAGATTAGCTTCCACTTCTTGCTTTCCTACCATCTGTTGGGCCTCAGTTGTTAACTTCTTCAGCTGACCCCATGGCATCTCAGTCCCTTGCATAGCCCTTCCTTTTCTTCTTTTTTCCGCTTTTCTGTCATGGGGCAACTCCAAGTCTTTGGAACGATGAGACAAGGAGCTTCTCTGGATCCATTGTGGTGACGCACATAATGCATTTACTCAATCCAAGGCAGGCATTAAAAAGAAAAAAAACCCAAATGCTCTCTTGTATCCATTTTAAGAGTAGGATTGGTGCTTTCCGCTGTTACCTGAGTCCTGATGTATCACCCCAGGGAGAGCTTTCCAATCCTGCACTTTTCCGGGGTGGAAAGGCTGCAGTGGGGTTAAGGATAAGGCTCTTGGGCCTACCTTCTCCCATGCCTCTACATTTACCTTTCCGGCACCTTTCCTTCCTCAGAAAAGCATGGACATACTTCTTGTATAAAACATTCCGTCTGACTGGGAGTAACCTTAACTCCTCTGCTAGCAAGCATATGTGTTAAAAGATCAATACAGAGTCTTTTTTCTTTAGACTCAGTATGGCACATCTTCTTAATCTAAAGATCAATACAGAGTCTTCTTTCTTTGGACTCAGTATGGCACATCTTCTCAATCTAAGTTCTGTACTATCCACCTTCTTACCCTACTTATCCTCTATAGGGGGGTCTGCAGCACCCTGGTGGAGTCCTATCCGTCCCGAGTGTGGGGGTTCTCAATGGGGGGGGGGGCTTACCTAGGGGAATCCTGTTCCAGGGGTTCCCAAAGGTGTGGACGGAGTCGGCGAAGACTATCCACCCTCTTTCTACGGTGGAGTCCTATCCGTCCCGAGTGTGGGGCTTACCTAGGGGTCCCTGTTCGGGCGCCAATTGTTGGGGTCCAAGCCCCAGCGGGTCCAGGGATCCCCAAAGGTGTGGACGGAGTCGGCGAAGAATGAATGACATGGAAACTGGGTTCAGTTCATCAGCATAGCGAGGTTCTCCCTCCAGGATCTCCAGCGAGGTTCTGGCTAGGATCTCCAGCGAAGTTCTGGTCAGGATCTCCAACCAAGTTCTGGTGCCATGTTCTCTCGCTAGGTTCTCCAGCTAGGTTCTCCAGGTTCTCCAGCCAGGTTCAGTCACCAGGTTCTTTAGCCAGGTTCTATCCAGGTTCTTTTGCCATGTTCTGTCTAGGTTCTCCAGTGAAGTTCTGTAGGCAGGTTCTGTCCAGGATCTTTTGCCATGTTCTCTGGCTAGGTTCTGGTTAGGATCTGATGAGGATGTGATGAGGATCTCATGAGGATCTGATGTTTATTGTCTTGTTACATCCGTATTTATACCAGCCGATTTTAATCCTGTCAATTTCTATTACAAAGGTTAGGGCGTTTCTTATCTCCATTCCAGGGAGTAAAGATTATGTAGCTTAACTACCCACCTGGCACTTAATTAAGGGGTTGTATCCCCTCCCTAACCTCAGGGAAAAATCCCCACCTGGGGAAACAACCTTTCTTGGAGAGGTGACCTTGGTTAAAACATATGGCGCTAAAGAGAGCAAACATATTAAGAACAATATGCTATATATGCCAGGTCCCTTGAAACATATGCTGTGCAGATGTTTCTTTCCTGCAGCGACTGTGTCAAGCAGCAAGGATGGACCGGCTCCCGGCAATATGGAAGACCCCCTCCCTTAATTCAGCCAAAGGGAGATTTGGGGAAATAGGGAACTTGGAAATTCAGAAGCAATTACAAGGACTTGTAAAAATTGTCTTTGAGATCCACAGATGGGTTATTGACCAATTACCCATTTCTCTAGGAACAGCTATATACCCTTATAAACCAGGAGAACAGGTTTGGGGAAAAGACTGGAAAAAGGATCCCCTTAACCCAACTTGGAAGGGACCCTATCCAGTCATACTAACCACCCCCACAGCTCTCAAGGTTGCAGGACTGAACACCTGGATTCACCACTCCCGGCTAAAAGCAGCCCACCAGCTGAGTGATGCCCAGCCTGAATGGAAGGTAACCTCTGTCCAGAAACACACCCTGTGGATCACCATCAAGAAGACAGGGGATCTGGCTGATCAACGTGCTCCAAGGAATTTAGGTAAAACCCTGCTGAATTCTCCCTGACACTAATCTGTCTTTCTTATCTCCTCCTAAAGGTAATATGATCCGGTATTTCTGAATAATCATTGTTTTTATCTTTCTAATAATTCTTATTTTGTCTTTTTATGAGTGCCACTGGGACTCTAGGCTAGTACCAGGAGGAGAACTCTTCTGCCCTTGCTGGGACACAGAAGCAGCATAAAATTACTGCCTCCTACACAGCAAAAGAACAAGATGAGGCTGAGACTGGTTCTCTTACTGTTACTGAACTCTCTTAATCATGACCACTCCCAGGACTACACTCTGCCTCTTAAGAATCTCCAAAGTCCTCACTATCTCTACCGAAGGCTTAACCTCACCCTCTTCCTCTTAAATCAGACCAACCCAGCCTTAGCCAGGGAATGCTAGCTCTGCCTTTCCCTCTCTTCTTCAGCATATATAGCCATCCCTACCCCCATCGAGGGATGGAACCAGGCCAAAATCATTCTGGCTTATAAAAAAAGAGAAGAATATATTTTCTGAAAGAGCTGGCACCCTATTAGGTGATTATCCTACCGCCTAAGCAAACCAAGCCTCTCTTCTCTTTTGTACCTATGTTCAATCTCTTGCTAAAGTAGCTTTGACCTCTCTACTAGTCACAGGCCCTATCATTCTACACACCCCACTACTCGCCCAGGCCCCATTATGCTTTACAAGATCACAGGGAAATATATCAATGTGTGACCACCCATCCTCTGCTTGCAACACCACAGTCAAGCTGGAACTACCAAATACCTATTGATCCCAAAGGATTGACTACCAGGTCACCCCGGAAGCCAATGGTCATTTTCTGCAACCAGTTCATTTTATTTCTTATTCAACAGTCCAGGCCCGAGAGGGATTAGCTGCGCTGTTCTTTTGTATCTGATATGGTGTGTTATGGGGATGAGCAAGGACTGATTATTGGGGGCTATATTTACATTGGGTGAGAGGTAGATGAGAGTGCAAGTCCCTGTCCAGTTTGTGGGGAGACAGACATCCATGTTTTGTCCACAGAGGAAGAAGATTCCCTGATTATGGAGACAAGCTGAAAGGTGTAGAGAAAAAAGGTGAGTTGAAGGGTATGGGGGCCACTGTCCTGATTCTGTGTTGTAAACCGAGAGGGTGGCTGCCATGGTGCTTCTGATAAGAAGTGGCAGGTTAGAAGTTGAGACTGTTTTCCAGTGAAAGTGGGTAGGAATACTAGTATGAGGTATTATCCAAGGAAAAAGTGGAAGGGAAGAAAAAGAACAATTGAAGCCTCTAGTTAAGCTGTTACAACCTTGGTTTAGGGCAGGTCCTTGTAAATTGGAAGTATTTAGGTAAGTGGCTCCTGCAGGACCAGATAATTAAGGAAGGGGCAGTGACTTCAGGAATGTGCATTGGGGACATTAACTTAGGTACAGAGTCTGCTGCTAGTCTCCTGCATTCTTTCACAAATGGAGTTAATTATCGGCTAGCAAGAGAGTGCAGTGGAAAGCAGAGTACTGGAACAAATTCAGATTGCTAGCCCCAAAAATGTCCTATGCTCCCACAAGTGGCATAGCCAGGGCTCATAGAGGTTAGGGCGCTCACCCTAGGTGGCACAGCAGATCAGGGCCGCCACTCTCCAGAGCCAAGGCACAGGATTCAGGATTCAGACTTCACTCAAAAACAGAAGGTGTGTGGGGATCTGGGAGGGAAAGTCTCCAGGTCCTTCCTCTCTCTGTCTGGTCTCAGATCCTTAGCCCTCGAGACCCCGGCCCTGTGTGCTCAGTCTATTGCCAGCCACATCCTTCCAGCCCTTTCCCTGAGGCCAGTTCAGCCATGTCTATGCTGAAAGGAACCAGAGCTCAGAGGAGAGCTAGCTCAGCCCCAGGGGCCTTAGTTGGAGGTGGAGGGATCTGCCTTCCCAAAGCAGGATTTCTCAGCACACTGGCTCTTCCCTTAGGGCTGAGTCCCTCCCTTAGCCTCCCTGGGTTTTCTGTGTCTGTCTGTCTCACCCTGTGCATCACTTTCCTTGTTCCTTGCTCTCTGGTCCTGTTTACTGATTCCCCAGGTCTTGCTGGGCCTTTTGTCTCTGTCTCTCATCGGATCTCTGCCTGTGGAGAATATCCCCACAAAGGAACACACACCAGCAGAATCTGTCTTTTCAATTAAAAAAAAACAAAAAACGACAAGTGGGAAACAGTGTGAACTTAAAAACAATCCATGTGTCTGCAATTGCGTTCCAAATGGCAACACTTCCATGGGGGTGGCAGGAGCGGGGCGTGTTGGCCACATGTTCTGGAGCCTCAGACACAAAGTGTAGGGGGCTCAGCACCTCTCTATGGACTCCTCTCACTAGCCACCTGAGATGGCAGGGTCTGGGGAAGGGACTTAGTCTATGAAACTAACATAACTAACATGTAGGTATATTTAATCTGTATACATAAAAATAGTTAAGATGGTAGATGTTATGTTATTTGTCTTTTAACTATAATTAAACAGGAAAAAAAAGGGTAAATAATAATGCAAGG
>NW_005871847.1:19531-36880 GCF_000147115.1 Myotis lucifugus | reverse complement strand
TTAAATTGTAGAGGTCTTTCTCTCCTCGAGAGAGACTCTCTCCACGGAGCACATATCTCCCAGACTCTAGAGGGAGAGAGTACGACGAGAAGGGGGGCCAAAAAGGGACATATGACTATAACCCCACAAAAATTCTATATCCAGAGCCACATGTTATGTGATCCCAGAGCCAAGGGTGTGAATAGTGTATAAGAGAGAACGTAGATAACTGTGTAGGAGAGATTATTTCTTTGGGTGTAGACATAACAATACGATATACACATGGATGTATATAGATTTGTACACTTGGAACCAATATAGTTTATTAACCAATGTCACTCAAATAAATTCAATAAATTAAAAAGAAAAACAATAGACCTCAAATGTATGCTAAGTTTATTCCAGTGAAATACGGAATGGTTACTGCTATAACTCTATTCCTTCTTACCTCCATTTAGTGCTATGAATTTTACATATATATTGCACATTATATCTATATTAGAGGCCTGGTGCATAAGATTCATGCACGGGTGCAGTCCCGGGGTCTGGCCGGTGATCAAAGTGTGAACGTCTGGCATGGAAGGGCAGGTCTCAGCTGACCTCTGGGCCCTGGGCAGCACATGGGCAGCATTTGGGCCCCTGGACCCCCACACGCCTCCTTCCACCTGAGTCACAGCACCTGAGTGCCAATGTGGAGATGTGGTGAGCACAGCTGGATGCCATGGGCCACTGCGCTCTCTCCAAGCTGGCCTCGCTGACCAGCTCTTGTGCGAACCCATGGGGAGCCCAACTGGCCCCTGCTGTCCTGGTGGCTGCAGCCTGGCTTATCCAGAAGAGGCCATGAGGGTGCAGGGCAGGATCCTAGTAGGTGCCCAGCACTTGAGGACAGGGGCTTCCCTGGCACACAAGCACTGGCACCCCGAGGGAGGGTAGCATGGGGAGAGAGAGTGAGCTCGGCAGACACTGCACATTCTCACCACACCTCCATCCCCATCACCTCCTCACCCAGGTAGCCTGCAAGAGGTCACAGCCCCCCACACGGGCGCCATGGGAGAGTGATCTCCGCCACTCAACCCCAGTTCCCCATCTCGACCCAGAGCCTGGCCCCAATTGGGTGATCAGGGCCTGCTGGCTGCTGGTCACCATCTGCGGGGCAATGGGTTGGGTCTGGGCCCTGTGCCTGACTGGGTGCCAAGCAGTGGCCTTGCCCCCCACCACCTCCACTGGCTGCCATCTGCAGGGCAATTGGCGGGGTGATCAGGTCCCCACTCGCACCTGCCTTGGCCTGGTGCTGCCCACTCACCTGCTCCACCATCCTGCTGCAGTCCCACTCTCATGGGGTCCCATCGAGGCTGGCAGTGCCTCCACTGCTGCCCGCTGACAGAGCTGCATTGCCAACACCCACCATGTTCCGCCCCCTGGTGGTCAGAGCATTTCTTAGGGAACGGTTGAACTCTCGGGTGAGGGGACAATTTGCATAATAAGTTTTTATTATATAGGGCTAGTGGCACAGTGCACAGATTCGTGCACATTGAAAAGATAGGAAATAGTAGGTGGCCGGCGGGGCCCAACTGGGTGAGACAGGCTGCACGTGCCCTGGAGCCAATCTCCCGAGATCCCTCCCTGCCCGCCACACCTGGGGCAGTGGCAGGGCTTGAAGGGCATCTGCAGAGTGAGCGGGGTCCCTCCAGCAAGTGGGGTCCCTTGGCCTGACCTGTGAGGATCGAGCCAAAACCAGCTTTCCAACATCCCCCAAGGGGCCCCAGAGGGGGAGTAGGCCCACTGCAAAGTTGCTATTGCTCAGCAGCTCCTGCACTGAGTATCTGCCCCCTGGTGGTCAGTGCACATCATACCTACTGGCCAATCGGCCAGTCTGCCGGTCACTTAGCCTTTTATATATATAGATATGTAACAACCCCAACAATACATTTTTATACTTATCAATTTGTATGATTTTCTGTTTTTAAAAAGGCTGAAGGGGAAGAATAAATGTGTAGGGCTTGTTATAGTAACTATCTTTCTTACAATCTCTGCTTCTCTGTATTCCTATGAGTTCGCATTAACATCATGTGTCATCTCCTTATTTCACTAGGCTGTGCAACCACTTAGCTCCTTTATTCTGCTATTGCTAAATATACTACTTTTAAGTATGAAATGGGCGTGCAATACAAATATATACATATTGTTGTATACAATTGCTTCTTAAACCAGTTAAGAGGAGAAAGGAGAGAAAATCTGTATTTATACTGTCTTTTATAATTACACTATTCCCTTACTGATGCTCTTTGTTTTTCTATATGAATTTGCATTACCATCGGGGGTCACTTGCTTCCTGCTGAAAACCTCCTTTTGTGTCTTTTCTAAAGTCGATTTGCTAAATAAAAGTTTCTTCAAGTCCCCACACTGTTTCAAATAAAGTGAGTTCTTTGGGGAAGAAATTCAGAGATCTCTGTGATTATGGGCTGCCTCTCTCCCTGGGAAAATATCTCTGAGCCACTGCCTCTCCCTGGACAGGGGTGGTAGCCTCTGGTCTACTCTACTTGCCTCTACCAGGTTGGAAACACCTTCCTAAAAGTCAGACAAGGGGAGGATGATCAGGCCAGGTGATCTCAGTCCCCAGCCTTCTTCCCACCTATGCATCAGCTAGAGCCTTCACTCTATGAGTGGGGCTGGGTGCAGGTGGGGAGCCCCAGCCTCCAGGAATTTGGTCTCTGCAACTCAATGCTGGAGGCCATGAGAAATACTGATGGCCTGCCTCTCCCAGTGACACACCTTATCCTGCTTGAAACAGGGAAGAGGGAGCCACCTTTTGTTGACCACACCCACCAGGAGCAGAGCTTTTGTCAAACTGAACTAGTTAAGAAATTCTGTGAAATCCAGGTACCCTTCTGTTTTTTTACAACTTTCAGAAATTCCTTTGATGGTTGTTGAATCAGTGCTCTGTACTCAGTGCTTTCAGTTTCACATTACTCTAAGTCCTTCACTTCTAATTAATGGGTCTTTAGGAATTCTGGAAAGTCACATGACATCAGAAAGGTGAATAAAAGCCCAACCATCTGGTGAAAGACAGAGAAGTGACAGAAACCACTCCGACCTACGCTGAGGAGAAAAAACAGGTAAGAACTTTATTTCAAATACACCATTCATTTTAGTCACACATATGAGCTTTATTTTAGAGAGGATTTCTTGGTTTAGAAGTAACCCAGGTACTGGTTGCCAGGTGGAGGAAAGATGGGGCTGGGTGAAATGGGGAAGGGATTAAGGATACAAATTGGCAGTTAGAAAACTGTCACAGGAATATAAAGTACAGCCTAGGAAATGTAGTCAATAATATTGTGATAATTATGCAGACTGCCAGGTGGGTACTAGACCTATTTGGGGTTTCACTTCTTAACTTATAGAAATGTCTAACAGCTATGTAGTATGCTGAAATTTATACAATATTGAATGTCAACTGTAATTTAAAATAAACTCTTAAAAATAAAATAAAACATAGCCCAGATCCACTAGATCCAATTTCTTAGTGCCAACTGCTTTCTTAAGCCTTACAAGTAGAATTTGGTCCCACTATGTTTCTAAAAAGTTTATCTTTAAAGAACTCATTGTGGTGCATCGCTAAAGCCAACATTTTGTTTACCTGACCTCTCTGTGCTCTCAAGCAGTTTTGTTCCTGCTTTCTGGAAACTCTGCCTCTGAACTCCTTGGCTTGGCATGAATTTCATTCCTCACCTACTTCTCTAACAGCAAAAAAGCAGCGTCCTTTCCATTTTGATTTGGGTTCTAATCAACCTGACCCTTAAATGCTTGGATGTAATATCTTCATTATTTTTAGTTTCCAGTGAGAACAGTCATTATGGGAAGGAGCCAGATGCAGGAGGAGTGAGGGAGGGAAGAGCTAGGACTGCTGAGAACTTGTCCCCTGTCTGCAGCACCCAAGACATGTAGGTTCCCACTAAACTAACTCTTCCAGGCCCAAGTTCATTAACAACAACAACAACACGTGCCCAAGCATTAGCCTCACACTGGAAGTGCAGGCTTGGCACTGAAGGGCAGGGGACAGTGGGAGGCTAGTATTGGGCCTGGCTACCAGCAGCTCAGAGTCTCTGTTTGGATCAGAGGCCTCTCTGTGAAGCGACCAATGCTCATCTACTTTGTCTTCAGGGTGAGCTTCCCCTCTGGCACCCTCCCAGGGCAACACAAACAGCCCTCCATGGGGAGAGGAGGAACCCATAGTCTCTCAAATGCCAAAAAGGCTAAGTCCTTCCTGGGATGGATGGAGTAAACCCCATCTACTTGCAGAGGCTCCTGGTGGAGTCTCTCCCCCTCCATCTCCCTGTCCCTTTTCAGACTGTCCCTGCACCACAACCATCATCTCTGCCCCATCTCCAGGCATTGGAGAAACTGAGAGAAAAGGTGGTCCTTAACTTACAGACAATTTAAATCCTGAAAGGTTGACTCTGATTATTTTTGTATTTAACAATACTTAATATTCCAAAGAGAGCACAAAGCTCTGTGGTATAGAATAACTTAATTAATCACCAACTGTTAGAAATAACTATAAGATCTAAGATTGTTTGTTTACCAGGCATTGTTTCTCATGTGTGGTCTATACAAGAACCATCTCAGAATGTCCCATCATACTTGCTGAGAAGTCATGGTTTGGGATAGTTTTCACCATCACTTCAGATGACTGATTCTCCTGAGGAGGAACTTTGGAAACCAACTAACTCCACACAGGAGAACTATTTCATTGTACTTATTCATTTGAACTTAACAGTTTGGGATTGGGTATTACAGTTTACTTACATTTTTTAAAAATTGTGTTAACTTATCTATTCCTACCCAAAATTTTAAATATTTAGTTTAAGGAATAATCTCTGTAATTCCTCCTGCTTATGTCACAGCGCTAGAAGATTAATGATTTATTCCCCAACTCTGTTCCCAATTACTTTAGAAGAAAAAAAAGAGAGAGAGAGAGAAATAGTACAGAGAAAGTGTGTTAAAAAATTGTTATTTTCGGAGAAAAAGATTTTAGACACCTTATTATTTGGTGGCAATTTGCAGCTTACTGAACATATAAACACATTTCAACACAATGCCTAGCACTACATTAATCATTAATTTTTGAGACCCTGTGTGTTACCAGACCCTACAGGAATGAGTCAGACAGGAATTCTTGCTTTATCTATCTCACTAAAAAAATGCAGGCTCACAGAGGTAAGTTCCTTTTCCAAGGTCTCATTGACAGTCAGTGATTTGAACCCTGGTGGCCACTCCAGAATCTGTGCTTCAACATCCCAGGACTGCTCTGGATCAAGAAATGTCACTGTTCAGTCCAAATCCACACCTTCATTTAGAACTTTACCTCCCTACCCTCATAGACACTCACTTTTTAATTAATACTAACATAGGATTCAGCATGCAACACAATGATTTTAAGAGCAGTATAAATTTTATCATATATTTAATCTTTCTAATGACCTTAATGACCAATACATTGTGTTTGTTTGTTTGTTTGTTTTAGTGCTGCCATTTTATGGAAAACAAACTAAGACAGAGAAATAACTTTTTCTAATGCACAGCTAGGAGAGCAGGGAACACATGAATGTTGTTTAGGATTGTCTTTGAGAAAGTGAAGGGACAGTCAAATCACTTTGCTTTCTGTCCCTTGATTGCATGAAACACCCACTGTGATGGAAACAGTAAAGTAGGACCTTTCTCAGCTGTGGGACTCTGGCAGCTCTGGGTACACCCTAAAACATCCTGACTACAGCCTCTCTTCCCTGCCAGCCTAGAAACAAAAAATGTCTTTTTATTCTAGATTAAATAAACAAATTCCTGCATTCATAACTGTATCTGGGTCCTATAAAGATCTGTATTGTGGTGTTTTGAGAGGGAATCTCATTCTTTGTCTTCTTCTTCCTCTCAAAGTCTCCCATCTTCCAACTGCAACAGCTCCCAGGATTTACTACAAATGTCCTCCTCAAGGTCACAGAACACATTTATTTCTCTTTTTCTGAGAGGCCTTTCCTGACCATCCTCTGTTTAAATTCAGCCCCTGTGCTCCCTATCTCAGTTTCTGTTTGATTTCTCCTGAGCACTTTCCATCATCTAATACACATACCACACATGCTGCTTATTTGTTTTCTGTATTGTCTGTCTTCTCCCACTAGAATAGAATCACTCTGGAACTCCACACATACCACACATGCTGCTTATTTGTTTTCTGTATTGTCTGTCTTCTCCCACTAGAATAGAATCACTCTGGAACTCCACGTATCTTCTCTGGCCACTTCTCATCTCCTGCATGTCCCATTCTGCCTCTACTTACCCTCAAATGTTAATGTTCTCAAAGCTCCATCATCAGTGTTTGTTTTGCTCATTCTATTCCTTTTATGCATTACATGGGCAAGGTTGTATTAGGGTTTATTTAAATATCAATATGATAATGTACATAAGGAATCTGTGCCAGGCCTTGACACACTAGGCTAAATACTTATCTTTTAGAAACATACAAAATGTAGAAATCTGACTTATAAGTTGTACACACACTGGTAGAGAGCTGACAAGCATGTGACTTGTGTATTAGATATGACTTCAGGACCTTGTGTTGTACTGAGTTGTTGCTCTGGGTTACAGCTCACCATGGCCTCTGGAAACACCATGATGGACCCCATCTGCCTGGTGGAAAATCAGAATAATCAGCTGACAGTAAATCCAACAGCACTGGAGATTCTAGACAAGATCTCTCAGCCTGTGGTGGTGGTGGCCATCGCAGGTCTGTATCGGACAGGAAAATCCTACCTGATGAACCGCCTGGCAGGACAGAACCATGGTGAGTGTTGTTCTGGGGCGGGGGCCATTAGCTTGGAGACTATGATAACACAGACTGATCACGCCTCCTTCAGGGTAATCTTTAAAAAAGCCTAACTTCTTCCACTGAAAAAAGGTTCTAACAGCCCAAATAAATATCCTAAACCCCACTGTTCCACAAAATCCCACTCTTTGAGCCAGTAACAATGGGTGCCCCAACTTAATCCAAATATCCACCCATTATTCTTGATGCCATCCACTCTTTCTGCTGAGGAGCTCAGCTCCAACAATTATTCCTTTCTCTCTCATCACTTTTGTCCTAAACTTCAGGGCCTTTTCAACTAGGACACAAATATTGTTCAACATGTCCTGTTTTTAAAAAGGGATGGAAGGAACAACAGACAGCACTATATTCTATATATGCCATCTCTCACTTGTTCTAACCTCCAGTTTTTTTCATTGCTAAGCAAAACTTTGCTAAATAAAGCCCTCTTTTCTGTATCTAGTCTTTTCCAATATGTTAACTATACCACAGAAGAGTGCACAAAACATACACATATACAAAGTTAATAAACATAAAGTGATCCTCTGTGTAATCACTGTCCATATCAAGAAATAAAACATCACCAGCACCCAAAAGCCCTAGATGTACCCTCTGACACCTCACTAGAGCTCACCAATGTTTTGATTTTCATGGAGCATGCTTTCACTCTTTCTTTTAAAAGTGGTTTTACAAGCTGTGTATGCATTTGTAAGAATAGCTTAAATATTATATAAAGGAAAGTCCATTCAGATATTCTTTGGAATCTTGATTCTTTTGCTCAACAAAAAATTTAAGTTTTATCAAGTTTGTTATATGTATCTGTAATTTATTTATTTTCACTATTTTATAGTATGCTATTGTGAGAAGATACTATAATTTATTTATCCATTTTTTGTTGATGAACATTGGTTTTGTTTCTAGTTTTTTACTTTTTTGAATGATGCTGATATGAACCTCCTCAATTGTATATCCTGGTGCACAAATACACAAACTTACCTTGTGTGACAGACCCAGAAATAAAATTGCTCAGTCATGGAGTATATATGTTGTCAGCCTTTCTAGGTATTTTCAAACAGCTTTTCAAACTTTATATGTAATGCATACGTTTATTAGCAGTAATTGAGACTTCTCCACCATGTCATAAAAATTTAGTAAAAGACGTTTAAAATTTGATGATCTGGTGACTTATATAGGTGCATAATATTTTCCTTATTATAAAAAAGTTTGAGCATCTTTTCACATATTAATTTACTCTTTGCAGTTTCTATTTCTTAAAGTCATTTTTCTTTCTTATTAGCTTGCCCCTTTTGGTTCATACTGGTTTTTAGAGTAATCTGCCTATAACTCATTTCTGTACTTCATTTCTCTTTTTGAAGACCACACACCATTTTTAAAAAATATATTTTTATTCATTTCAGAGAGGAAGGGAGAGAGGGGAGAGAGATAGAAACATCAATGATTCAGAGAGTCATTGATTGGCTGCATCCTGCACACTGCCCGCCCTACTGGGGATCGAGCCCACAATGCAGACATTGCCCTTGACTGGAATCAAACCCAGGACTCTTCAGTCCTCAGGTGGATGCTCTATCCACTAAGCCAAACCAGCTAGAGCTACACACCATTTTAATTTTCAAATATCTTCCTCTGTGTCTCATAAGCTCAGCACCATTTTGGGTTAAACCTCAATACACTGAACTCCAACGATTCCTAGAAATATCTCTCATTGTCTTTCTCTCACTGTGTCTCTTTCGTTTCGTCTCACTCCTCGCCCTTTCCTTTTTTTCTCCCTCTCTCCTTTTTGCTTTACAATCTTTCCCATTTATTTCTCCTTTTCCCCCCATTTGTTTCTAACAAAACATTTTGTCTTGGTCTTTCCTATAGAGAAATTCTAGACCACTCATCAGGGGAGAACACTTCCCCATTGGAGGAAACATTGGCCTATGGCAGATGTTAAAAATGTTGAACTGTTAAACAAGATATATCAGGAACAGGTTCTTGGATATACCAATTGCATGCTCTTCACCTGTTGGTTTAAGCCTTTTGAAAGAGGAGCTAGCACCTTTCACAGTTATTTTCTGCCTTCACTTCCATTATATCTCCACCTGAGGCGGGGGGCGGGGGGGGGTAGGGAACAAAACAAAATTCATCATTTCCTTGAAAAGGAGAAAAGAAATAAGAAAAATACAGGAATAAAAGGGAAAGAAAATCCAACAAAGCTAATTATTGATCTATGTCCTAGCAGGAACACAAGAACCTCTCAAGGGGTGACTGAAGAATGTTTAATAGAGGGATTCATACAAGGTCATAAGCAGGTCACAGAGAACTAATTAGAGATGAGGAAGCAATGAGAGGGTGGCAAAAGCAATGGCCAGGGAACTATAGTCACTCCTATAGCCTGAACAGCCAAGCAAAAAGTGAAACCAGACTGTGGCAAAGACCAGCACTTGTGGATGGAGCTAAATGAAAGGGCTGTGACCCACTGAGAGGCACTGGGACACCAAAGCTCACCAAGGAGAAGTGAGAGGACCATATTCCTGACCTCTAGTCTCATGTTGGCGCCTCCCACTGGTGGAACTCTACCATAACCTGAAGGACAAGGGAACTCATGTCAGAAAAAAATACAAAGGTCAATAGAGGTTATAGTAATTCTGAAATGTGACATTGCTTGAACCATTGATAGTTTGAAGTGAATAGGGAGCACAGAGTGTTTCTTGAAAAGGTTCTGAACATGTATAAAGGTTGGATAGGCTGTCCTTGCTGAAATGAAAGCAACCTTCCTTCCAGCCTGGCACTCACACTCTGATAATTTTAACCAATGTAACCTATGGGAAGCCTGGACTATCTGCTGTTACTCTATACGCTTTCTCCTCTAACTTTGCAGGATTCTGTCTGGGCTCCACAGTGCGGTCTGAAACCAAGGGCATCTGGATGTGGTGTGTACCCCACCCTTCCAAGCCCAACCACACTCTGGTCCTTCTGGACACTGAGGGCCTGGGTGATGTGGAAAAGGTAAGGCAAAGAGTCTTATTTGTTTTTGATAATTCACATACATTTTAATTTTCAGCCTCAATTCATCTTTTATAAAATATTTCTGTAAACTACAGATCCAATTAAGAATAATTAGGTTAAATTTTGTTTTCTTGAATTTACTTTCTTGGAAACTCAATACTCTCCTTATTAGGTATAGACATTCTGATTTTTATAGTTGTTTAAAAGGTACAAGATAACAAACACTTACTGAGCATCTAAATTCTAGGGTTTTGTGTTAACCACTATAGATATGCATGATTGGAAAAGGCCCAGAGCCTTGTTGTGAGATAAGAAATAAGCAGTGTTATCAGTACCAGATACCATGGATACAAGGAGTGACATATTTAACCAGCCTTCAGGATACAAAAAATATCCAGGCGGTAGAAAATAAGTCCACCTATTGGTCATTGAAGTTACAGAAAGATGCTAAGCATTATTACTAAACTAAAAATACGACTTGCTCTCCTCTTAAGTCAGCAAAGGAGAGTTGAAGCTGAGCCGGCAAGCAGCACTCACACTACCCTGTGCTCTTCGTAGAGATGCAAAGCACCTTGAAAGTGCAGAGGTTTGGTGGAATTTCTTCCCTTCTTTTCCCTTTTTCCCATATAAGGAACCTCTTGATGTTTGTGATTGATTGCATTGCCCAAATGCTGAAATATTAACGACCTTCTCGGACTGAGGACCCAAAGAAAGGAAACTGAAACCGATTCTGTCATCACAATTAAAGACTCCCCTGGCTTTAATTAGCCTGACCTGGGGTATATCTCCCCGTTGCTTGAGTTAAAGAGAAAAGAGCCCATTATAGTCCAGTCTGAGACCGATAGCTACTTAATTGAGCACCTAAAGGCTCAAGTCTTTTAAATCAAACACTGTCCTGGACAGTCCCCCTGGTTAGATAATTAACTCTCTAGTGCACAGAAACGTTGCTATAGAGAAAGAAAAAGAAACAACTTTTCAGAAAAAGGGTTGAATTCTAATGGTAGCCTTCGCCTCTGGTGAAGGGGATTAAAATGTATATAGACATGTATGTAAGTTGTTCTGCTCTGAGGCAGCCTTGAAGCTGTAGACATGGAAAGGTCTTAAACTCCATTAATAATGTCCAATAGCACATCAGTCTTAGGTGGATCTGGGTCATTTTCAAACTTTGAAACTGTAATTTTTGACTCTTTAGGAATCCCCTGATTTTGTGGCTGAATGTTCCCTGAAAGGTTATTTAAGTGGCATTGGAGAAAATAAGCTATATAAAAAGCTTTCGGATTACATACAGCTACCCTGATTATTAAAATACACTTAGATGTTGAAGACATACAGCTGACTTTACTCGGGGTGAATTGTTAAATAAATGAATACTTTTGGCTGGGTAATCAGATCGATACTGTGAAAGGGTATTTTTGAGAAGACGTGACACTGTGTGTACCTGTTGGTAGTGGCAGCCATAATTACAGATTCCTATCCATTAAAATACTTCTGGGTTGCTGTAAGAGGATATTTGGTCCTTAGCTCTGGCAAGATTCTGTTGCCCACCCCTATTCTCTACACATACACCCCCCTTTATCCTCAGCATGTATTTGGCCACATTGACAGGTTTTTAACTTTATTTTTACCCAAATTATTTGAACTGGGTACCCCTCTTGGGGCTTGGACTAGCCCTGCATAATTCTACAGCACATTATCTGTATACTATATTGTGAGTTTACGATTTCAAAGTCAAGTGTCTGTCCATCATCATTTATTCCCCCTATACCCTCCTCCAAATTCTCTCAACCCACTCCACTGGCAATCACAACACTGTTGCCTGTCCATGAGTTATTTCTCTTTTTTTTCTTTTTTGCTCAATATCCTCATTTTTCTCAATACACCCCCCCCACACACACACACACACAAACACACACTCCTGTCAGCCTGCTCTCTATCTATGTGTCTGTCTCTATTTTTATATGTTTTTTTAATTGGTTTTTAGAGAGAGAGGAAAGGAGAGGGATGAAAGAGAAACTTCATAGACCGGTTGCCTCTTGCATGACCCCTACTGGGGGATTGAGCCCGCAACCCGGGCATGTGTCCTGATTGGGAATCAAACCAGTGATCTCTTGGTTCCTAGGTCAATGCTCAACCATGAGCAATACCGACCAAGCAGTCTGTTTCTATTTTGATTGTTAGTTCATTTTGTTCATTACGTTTCACATAGGAATGAAATCGTGTGGTACTTGTCTTTCTCTGGTTGGCTTATTAGCATAATTCAAGTTTAAAGTACTCAATAGTCACCTCAGTGTAAACCCAAGATGATATATTGATTGCTAACACATTATAGTTTACATAAACATTCTTCTTTTTAGCTAATTACATTTTAAAGGAGCCAAAGTATAACTACTTGTCATCTGATAGAAGCCAAAGTACATACTGTCCTTGGAACTCTAGTGTTTTTAGCAGTATCCAATTCTATTGAAACATCATTCATGATTTACCCTGTATGTTATGTTCAGACTCATCATCTATTCCTACCACATACATAGCCAATGTTTCAATCAAATAAAATAACATGTTATACCTTTGTATGAACACACTTTCTGACTATTCTGATTGGCTTCTCTAGATCCTTCCATCTACATGATTTCTTTCTTTACACAGTTCCACATTCTGCACATTCTTTAAAGCCCAGCTACTTTCAACCTAATAGAATTGTATCTCATTCAGACATAATCCCTTCTTGCCTGAAATCAGAGAGTACATTTTCTGGGTTTTACATTCCCCCTTTGTATTTTATATTATAACATTGGGTTGTACTCCTGGCAGAGCTGATCACCTTGGATGCATTTACATGTTACCATGTATATTTGCACCTCTAGGAAATCATCTCTGGAGGTCAGAGATTGCCCTATGAAACTTTATATCCACAAAACTAAACATGGTATCTGGCATTTTTTAGATGCACAATGAGAAGTTAGTGAATTTAATTGACTAGCATTTGTGTCACCAATAAGCTCATGGTCAAGAGAAAGTTGCAAAGAAATCATTATGCACTTATCATTGCACACATGTATAGTGTCATTCACTTCTTTTAATTGCTAAAGAACTCAGACCTTGAGAGGGGTCAATGTAAAAACCCAAAAATGAGGTTTAAATTTAGCACTGTCATCACAGTATATGTTATTTGCCCTATTGTTCAGTTGTAGTATTGCTGACATAGTGCATGAACAACTGAATGGGTGATTGAACAGTAGGTACCTAATACCCTGCTGTAATACACTTTCTAGGGCGACTCAAAAAACGACTCATGGGTCTTTGCCCTGGCTGTGCTTCTGAGCAGCATGTTTGTCTACAACAGCATGAGCACCATCAACCACCAGGCCCTGGAGCAGCTGCAGTATCCTTCCAGGAACCCAACCTCCATGTGTCATGGAGGCTATGGGAAAATAACTGGGACTCTTTTGTTGTTGCTTTTCCTTGTGTCAATATTCATGATTGAGGAAAAAGGGACACAGAGTGAATGAGAATGTTAATAAAAATGATTTCTGGGTGAGATCTGGAAATTTTGGCATGGTGCATTTCTCATTCCTTAGCTAAGATCTCAGCTATGTGACTGAACTAACAAAGCTAATCAGGACAAAGTCGTCTCCCAGCTCTGGTGAAGTAGATGACTCAGCCGAGTTTGCAAGTTTCTTTCCAGACTTTGTTTGGGCCGTACGGGATTTCACGCTGGAGCTGGAGTTAGATGGACGCACCATCAGTGAAGATGAGTACCTGGAGAATGCCTTGAAGTTGGTTCCAGGTACCAGGGGATGGTCTGGGTGGTAGAGGGCTCAATAGGAGGTTGGATTAACTTAGCCCTGTCATTCAGCACTTAAGGTCAATATAATCTTTATTTTTTATTGCACTGAGGCCCATGCTAATGCTATTATGTGTATGACAGATGGGTATGGGTATGGTTTCAATGTATATACTAAAATTGTCCAGTGACCAGGATTTAAGCTGCTGAGAAAAGAGACCCAATATTAGACCAAGATTTTAGGAAATTGACACATGAAAAAGTTTTGATGCTAACACCCAGTGCTAAGACTTCCTAAGGCTCAAATACTTGTGTTTCCGATTAAGTTTAGTGCTCCTTTGCTTCTATTTATAGAAAAATGCCCATCACTATGGATGATGGTTAATTCAGAATCACAAAGTTATCAAGTGACTTCATTTTGTAAATATATTTTATATAGTCTCTTTTAATAGCCTGTATAGTTACATCAAATGTATATATGTATGTGTTTCCCAAAATTTAACATATCCTTCCAGTAAGACTGCCAAATCCTTCCTTATCTCATTGTTATAACATCACTCTCTTCATTCCATAGCCTATTATCATGTTCATATAACACATTCATTATACAGAATACATTTAGCCAAGACGAAAATGAGTGGTACCTAGAAGCATGTCCATTTTTGCTAATTTAATCATTTATTTATTCATTCTAAAATCATTTATTGAACAGTTGATATATGCCCAGAATTACTCTATGTGACATTATCATGACCAATATAATCTGATATAGAGAGCAGGTGAAGTCTCCAAGTGACATTAGGTTAACCTTACTTGTTGATGTTATCTGCTAAAAAGTCTCTGAGCATAGTTATATTGTACTAGAGGCCCAGTGCACAAAATTCATGCATGGGGCAGATGTCCTACAGCCCACCCTGCCCCCTCTCCAATCTGGGACCCTTCGAGGTATGGTCAACTGCCCGTTTAAGCACAATCCTGGTGGAATCAGGCTTAAACAGGCAGTCAGACATCCCTCTCACAATCCAGGACTGCTGACTCCCAACCGCTCGCCTGCCTGCCTGCCTGATTTCCCCTAACCACTTCTGCCTGCCACCTGGTCACCCCCTAACTACTCCCCCTGCCAGCCTGATCGATGCCTAACTGCTCTCCTGCTGGCCCAATTGCCCCTAACTGCCCTCCCTTGCCAGCCTGGTCATCCCCAACTGCCCTCCCCTGAAGGCCTGGTCAGCCCTAACTGTCCTCCCCTACAGGCCTGGTCACCCACAACTGCCCTCCCCTGCTGGCCCAGTCACCCCTAACTGCCCTCCCTTGCCAGCCTGGTTGCCCCTAACTGCCCACTCCTGCCGGCCTAGTCATCCCCAATTGCCATCCCCTTAAGGCCTGGTCCCTCCCAACTTCTCTCCCCTGCAGGCCTGGACACCCACAACTGCCCTCCCCTGCAGGTTTGGGTCCTTCCCAACTGCCCTCCCCTGCCAGCCTGGTTCCCCCCAACTGCCCTCCCCTATAGGCCTGGTCCACCCCAACTGCCCTCCCCTGCAGGCCTGATTACCCACAATTTCTCTACCCTGCTGGTCATCTTGTGTCCACATGGGGGTAGCCATCTTTGACCACATGGAGGTGGCCATCTTGTGTGTTGGAGTGATGGTCAATTTACATATTACTCTTTTATTAGACAGGCTTTTTTCCTCATTCAAATCCATTTATTGGAGATATTCTGAACATTTGTGTGATCAAAGATTCCCTTGAAAACCATATAAATTCTCTCCAAGCAAATTTGTAATGCACACTCATTCTCTCTCTCTCTCTCTCTCTCTCTCTCTCTCTCTCTCTCTTCCCTCTCTCTCTCTCATATGCACACATCATGGAGTTTATGGGAGCACATAATTTTATCTGTCAATACCAAGTTAGGAATTTCTGCTTTAGTTTTTCTAATCTTTATCGTTGAAAGTATTACAGATGTCCCGTTTGTTTTTGTTTGTTTGTTTTTGCCATTGACCCCCTCCACCCCACACCCACCCCTCTATTGCCTTCACCACTCTATTGTCTGTGTCCATGGGCTATACATATGTGCATGTATGTAAATTCCCTGGTTAATCTCTCCCCACCCAAGCCCCACCCCAGTTGTGTGTATTTTTACTCTGATTATTAGAAGTTGTTCTTATTGTCTGTCCTCATCATCATATTTTTCCTAGCAATATAATAAATTTTCATATATCTACCAGAAAATATTTTACTCTTACTTTAGAGCCCGCATTATATTTCTGACATAAGGACTATAATATCAAGAGTATTTCTGGCAATTTTAGGGATTAACCTATCATTCAAAAATATATAATAAATAGTCAAGCCATTGGAAATCATGGAAGTGCTAAGAAAAGCAATCATAAGTTTCTTCAGATGGAATAACTGCTTCCTCTTCTTCCTCAGAAGTACTTCTTTTAGTCCTGGTTCTGGATGGACACACACACACACACACACACTCACAAATCTATGTTTTGGGAAGATTATCATTATGTTGATTTTGATGATTAAATAGGAGATATGCAAGCACCATGGAAATGAACGTTCTTTTCTGAAGACTGTCTCACCAATCACTGTTCTTTTTTCTTCTCTACAGGGGAGGATCCCAAAATCCAGCAAGCCAACATCCCTAGAAAGTATATCAGGAAGTTCTTTCCAAAGCGAAAGTGCTTTACCTTTGACCGGCCTACAACTGACAAAAAATTATTACACCGTATGGATGGGGTATCAGAAAACCAACTAGAGTGCAGTTTCCAGGACCAATCCAAAAATTTCTGTAACTACATCTTCACAGAAGCAAAAACCAAGACTCTCAGAGAGGGAATCATTGTCACTGGAAATCGTGAGTCTCATTTGTTACAGCATGTTTCTCTGCAGTTCATTGTGTGTGATTGTACTCGAGGTTTTTCAGCAGTTTTGTTTCCTTCTCTATGTGATGTGAAAAGGCATAGATACATGCCACACATAAAAATGCATGTTTTTTCATTAAAGTTTCCCAATATGAAGGATTGTTGAAGCCTACTGTGTCTCATGAAACTAATACACCAATGACATAAGCACACGCTGCTGTTAAGGACAGGAATCTGCATGATGATGAGAAAGCCAATGAGATGAGTGTGTCCTGTTGAGGATACACAAGATATTTTGAGAATTTACACCAGATAGAAAAAATATATAGCAAAACATAAGGCTCTGAATGCTCATCAGAGTTTGAGAAGAAAAGTTAACTATAGCCTTATGTGCAGGACTAGCTTCACAGATATTCCACCTGGGCAGACATACAAATATTAAACCAAATATAGGGCTGAGATTCCTGGAATTCTTGAGGATTTTTTTAAATAAATTTTCATTGGAAAAATTTTCCCACAAATTATCTATTAACCTGTAAAATAAACTCTCTTTAATTTTATTTCAATTGGGAAATGTATCTAGGAGACTCTTGAAAATATTGGCTGAGATCTTTAAGTTTATGTTATCCTGTGATAAATGTGAGAACCATAAAAGGGAAAGTGTATAGGAGACATAGTGATGTTATTATAAAGAAGTGGATTTGTGGAAGAAAAAGGAAGAGGAAACAAAGATGAGGGTAAGGAAGAAGATAAGGAGAAAAAGAAAAAGAGAAGCCAGAAATTTTCATTTCAATAACATTTTTGTTACTGTTAGAATGCTGATCTCTAAAGTTTGTAAAGCATGAGTGAGA
>NW_005871847.1:8856-19431 GCF_000147115.1 Myotis lucifugus | reverse complement strand
TGTCCATTTCCTGAATATCATGTATCATTCAGGGCTAGGGATTCTGGGAAAGGCCTATGTGGATGCCATCAATGGTGGAGCAGTGCCTTGTTTGGAAAATGCAGTGACAACTCTGGCTGAGCGTGAAAACTCAGCAGCCATGCAGAAGGCAGCTGACCACTACAGTGAGCAGATGGCCCAGAGAGTGAACTTCCCCACAGACACGCTGCAGGAGCTGCTGGACCTGCATGCAGTTTGTGAGAAGGAAGCCCTTGAGATCTTCATGGAGTGCTCCATTATGGATGAAAAGCAGGGGTTCCAGGAAAAACTTATGGTAATATGCCTTAACATATATCCTTCCTAATTCCTGTTCTTCTGGATTGATGCCAGATAGTCCTTTTTTGACCCATAGTTCATGTATTTTCCATTGTAAAAGAGCTTAAATTCATGTGATTGACTGTAGTCTATAATGGTCTATAGACTAACATTCATTCTTTTTCTGAACAATTGGCTCCTTATTTCTATTATGGCAAAACAAATTAATGTGTGCTTATTAGCAGTTTGCAAAAAACACACATTTTTAAAAATATATTTTATTGATTTATTACAGAGAGGGAAGAGAGAGAGATAGAGAGTTAGAAACATCGATGAGAAACATCTATCAGCCACCTCCCGCACACCTCCCACTGGGGATGTGCCCGCAACCAAGGTACATGCCCTTGACTGGAATCGAACCTTGGACCTTTCAGTCCGAAGGCCAACGCTCAATCCACTGAGCCAAACAGGTTATGGCAAAAATACACATTTATTAGTTCACAATTCTTCAGTTGAGTTTCTGTCACAAGATGTATGGGTGCTCTGCTCTGTGTATCAAAAGCTGAAAACAAGATGGAAATGTTATACACCTGAAACTAACATATCATAAGGAGACTCATGGGAACTGCTTGTACATATTCAAAGCAGCAATGATGCATTGTATCCTTATCTTGTTTCTAATATCTTTGACTATCTCTCTGCCACCAACTGGAGAAAACTTCTTTTAAAGAGCTGATGTATTTAGGTGTGCACACTTGAGTAATCTCCACTTCTTAATGTCAACCTGTGCCATATAATAATCTAATCATGGATCAATATTCAGCATATTCACAGCCCTAGGGACTGTAGTGTATGGAAACCAGGATAGAGAACTCTTGAGGACAACATAATTCTATTTAACATAAGCACATTCATCTTGTCTTTGAATTTTTCATTGACCATCCTATAAGTTACAAAACTCTCACTTCCCACCCTAGTCAGTCTGGCTCAGTGGATAGAGCATTCGTCCATGGACTGAAGGGTCCCAGGTTTGATTCCCAATCAATGTATCTTTCTAACATTGATGTTTCTCTCTGTCTCTTCTCCCTCCTTCCACTCTCTTTTTAAAAAATCAATGGGAAAATATCCTTGGGTGATGATTAACAAAAAAAAAAAAAAAAAACAAAAAACAACGAAAACCTCTCACTTCATAAGAAGAAAACCAACAGGATTGTAATTTTTCAAGTATAACAAAAAAATTACTGTCCCTATAATTTTGCACAATTAAACCCTCATTGAAATAATTCATGAGGAGTTCAAAACTCTGTTCAGTGACCACTTACTTCATTACTGTACAGTTTATTTAATGTGTATGTATTTTTACTTATAGCAATCCAAATTTGCAGAGGAAAGACTACTTCCAGTCATATTGAACTTTCCATTGCTCATTGTCAATGGATGGACCTCTGTTAATACTATGACTGATAAAGAAACCGTTGATAATACTGGATTGCATATTTGAAATTGGCTAACAGAGTCTAACTTAAAACTTCTCGTGAAAAGAAAAATAATTTTTTTACTACATAAGGTGACATATAATAACTAGACACTGGGGTGATCATTTTGCAATGTATGCAAACATCAAATCATTATGTTGTACATCTGAAATTAATATAATGTAATATCTCAATTATAACTCAATTTAAAAAATAAAGGAACCATGGAGTTTGTGTCTACAAACCTCCTCATCATTTCATAAATTTTCAGCCTGAACGCAAGAGAATTAAGGAAATTCCCACAGGTGACCCAAAGAATTGGTCTTAACTGAGACTAAATTAGTTTCTTGATGCTGCTCTATGATTCCATGCTCCAGACCACCTGTTTCTTCCAAGAGGATCAGAGTGGGGTCTTCTCTTTTAAGAGCCTCTTTTCTTTGTACTTCTCAATATTCCCTGGCAGGGCATCATAGAGAAAAAGAAGGAGTATTTCTTGCTGCAGAATGAAGATGCATCTGGAAAATATTGCCGGGCTCAGCTTAAGCAGCTTTCAGAATCCCTGATGGAAAGTATTTCAAGAGGAATGTTCTCTGTGCCTAATGGATACAAGCTCTACTTAGAAGCAATAGAAAAACTTGAACAGTCCTATAACATGGTGCCCAGGAAAGGAGTGAAGGTGAGCAATAAAAAGAGGGGGGAAGACCAGCAGAGGAGGTCACAGAGTGTTTGTGTATCCTTTTGAAAATCTAAGATCACAGGGCCATTTGTGAAGAGAGAGCAAAGCATGGTGATATCTGTACATCTTTATCTTCTATATCCACAATTAATTAAATACCTAAATAAATAAAAAGTCGTTTTCCCATATATAATATTTATTTTCAGGAATGTAGATAAAAGAGAACATGCCTTTCTTTAGGAAACAATATAATAGTTTTGCACTGTGTATAACAGACACATAATTTAAAAAACAATATTCTCAAGTAGCTTATGATATTACCTAAAAAGGAAATATAAATAGTCAATTGGATGTGGGGGATAATGGCTATCACACAGGAATACACTAATAGTGATAAAAATGCTGCTGATGATGGCAAGTATATATTGAGCACACACTTTTTAAACCAAGTATATTCTTAGGTGCTCTGTTTTGATTATCAATCAATTCAATCGTCAGAATAGTATGATTTTAGGTACTACTGCCATCCCTATCATACAATTAAGAAAGGATATGCACTGAGAAGCTAATAAGTGACCTAAGAACACACAGCCAGTAAGTGGTAGAGATGGCAGGGTAGGTATATGTACGTAGCATCCAGTCAAATCTCAGAAGGAAGTTTAGCAAAGCTTCCTGGAAGAGGTGGTAGAAGCTACAAGTTGAAGTATCAATAGATGATATGAGTGAAGAAAGGGTAGATGAGCATCCAGTCAGAAGAAAAAAAATGTGCAAATACTGGGAACAATTGAAGAGGAGTGTTTGTAGAACTGCACATAAACCTGGTCGTCTATAACCTGAGTTGGGTGGTGGCAGACATCATTAGGTCAGGACTGTAGAGCTGGGAAAGAGGTTGCCAAAAAGAGTTTTATTCTAACTAAAGTGATTGGATTTCTTACTGTGGCCATGGAATGAAGGGAACCATTGTGGGATCCTAAGGAAGATGAACACTTTACAGGGTCAATTTTTCAGTTTTGTTGAACAATAACTTCCCAACAAGAAGTGTCTGTGCTCCTTATTTCCTCAGGCAATGGAGGTCCTCCAGAACTTCAAGCAGTTACAGGCTGCAACAAAGGAATCCATCCTGCAGGCTGACAAGGCCCTCACTGCTGGGGAGAAGGCTCTAGCAGGTACAGGGCAGGGCTGTGATCACAGTGGGCAGGGGGTTTCTGCAGTGCCCCTCAATGTGTGAGAGCAAATCCTTCTTGAAACAAGGTGTTTCCACAAAAGCATTAGAATAACTAGGCTAAATCTAAAAATAACCAGGAGAGTTTTAATTGCTCCCTCAGGCAATCAGTGCCTTTCCATCACATTCTGAAACATGTTTTGCTGGTATTGTTAGTAAGAATATTCATAGATTCCTCTCTGCCATTATAAAACCATTTTAGGCTTAACCTTTGGAGGGTGCAGCTAGGTATACTTGTTATTTTCTTCTCTCTGTAAAACCACTGTGGAACAGCTGAGCAGGCCAAGACAGAGGCAGTGGAAAGGGAACAGGAGCTTCTAAGGCAAACACTGAATGAAACACAGCAAAAAATGGAGGCTCAAGAGAGAAGCTTCAAGAAAAACATAGCCCTACTGAAGGACAAAATGAAGATAGAAAAAGAAAATGAACAGAAAAACCGGGAAAAAATGGCGGAGTACATGAAGAGTGTAAGTCTGGGCGTGAGGTGGGCAAAGTCTAAAGGTAAATAACATGGTTTCTCATGAAAGGAAGAGCAAAAGTTTTAACTAAAGTTACAAATGATTCTGTGAAGTGTCGAGTTAATTGAATCATTCTAAAGCCCTAAGTCTTTAAGACTAAGCACCTTTTGTGGTATTAGAGTTTTGGGAGGTCAAATAACATGCTCCAGGCTTCCGAACTGCTGTTTGTGGTTATTATAGAGTTTCCTTGTGCCCCCAAGTGACTATGACTTCAGTTCTTAGGATGTTTGGTACACCCATCAAAAACACCTGATACAGTGCTAACTGGTCTCTAAGTCTCAGATTACACATGATATGAAATATGGGATGCTGTAAATTCTAAAATGTGCTGCATTAGTTTCCACATCAGCCTGCTTCTTTCTACATGTCCAGAGTAAATGCATTTTTTGTCCCTACCTGGAGTTTGCTTGCCAGTGTTCTCGAGTGTCAGCAGTTCCCATTATGGATAACATGTGTGTAGCCATCCTACTTCAGAGGAATTGAGAAATAGAACTAAACCTCCATCCTTCCCAAAGAACATTTCTAGGACTGAAACACATTCCTGGCATAGTTGTCAGGCCTGACCCAGCACCAACCCCTCTCCACTCCCAGTCGGATCCTGCTAAGGGCACATAAGTACAAACTCTTACTATCAGGACCAAAGGTTTGGAAATACTGGACAAAAACATCAAAGAGCTATTTGAATTTTACAATGATTGTTATTTGGGTGATAAAACTAAATTGAATTCATGCATGTATTGCTGGGTTTTGCTTAAACTCATAGTCTTTATTTCATAATTCTAACTTCTGCTGCATCACTAGGTTGAAGAGTTATTGAGGAAACACCAGGAGGAAGAGATGCAACATGAGATTGAAGGTGAGAACAGCTAAAAACACCCTGAATATAAAAATAATAAATTGTACTTCAAAATTAAGAACTCTGCTCTTTGAAGCAGCAGATTTTTCATTGAATGAAAAGGCCAGACACATATTGGAAGTAGCTATTTTCAAATCACACATCAGATAAAGTACTTGTATCCAAAATATTTAAAGAACTCTTAAAATTCAGAAAATAGCTCACTAATTGAAAAAGCAAACATCCAAAGTATGAGGAAAAAATTATATAATTTGAACAGATATTTCATCAAAAACGTATATTTGGATGGCAATAAGCACATTAAACAGCATCATTAGTTATTAACATCATTACTTATTTAATAAGTGGAAATTCAAGCCACAATGAGATACCACTGTGCACTACTAGAATTGCTAAAATTAAAAGGACTAAATATCTCAAGTGTTGGTGGGAATGTGGAGCAACTGGAACCCATATACCCTGCTGTGGGAATGTAAATGGTAAATTGCTCTGGAAAAGAGTTTGTCAGTTTCTTAAAAAGTTTAACAAATACCATGCCATCTAATCATTTGTTCCTAGATACATCCTCAGTAAAGTTGAAAGTTTATGTACATACAATACCTTGTTTGAAAATGATCATAACTGCTTTCTTGGTAATAGCCAACAACTGGCAACTAGCCAATGTCCATCAACAGGTGCAGAACAAAATTTAACATATCCTTACCAAAAATACTACTGAGCAATAAGATGGAATAAACTATTGATACATAAAACAATGTTACAAAAATAAATATGCTGAGTGAAAGAAGGCAGACAAAAAGTCTACATAGTATATGATTCCATTTATGTAAAATTCCAGAAAAAGCAAACTATTCTCTAGTGACAGAAACTGGCCAGTGGTTTTGCCTGATGATGGGGATGAGGTTTTATGTTCAGGAGGAGAACCAAGGGCATGAGGAGATGTTTCAGTCATAGGTATGTTCCTAACTTGATTGTGGTGGTTTATCAGGTGTACACAAGTATCATAGATAGATAAAAATGCATTTGGCAGTAAATAGTGTTACCATTATACATCAGTAAAGCTGTTCAAAAAAATAAAATTCCAGATAGATGGGAAACCCTTGAAATGTTGTCAACAACATTAATGCACTGGAAATCATCACTGTCGTGCAAATAATAGCAAGTATACTTCATAATTCAAGAGGCTTTTTAACTGTTGTTTACAGCTTTCTTTTGCTTCCTCAGTGCAAAAGCTATCACAAGAGGTTTTCTCTCTGAAATAAGAATAAAACAAAAATGATGGGGTGAAAGGCAAAATAAGCCATAACTATTTCATCCTCATGTTTCTCTGCTTATTTTTCTTTGTCAGTGCAACGTATAAAGGCTGAATCTGAAGCAACTACAAGAAAAATATTGGAGGAAGTACAAAAGAAGAATGAACAGAAGTGGGAAGAGAGAGAAAAGAATTATCAGGAACATGTGAAAAGACTTGAGGAGGTGGAGAAGGTAAGTGCAGAGGAAGCGTGGAATGCAAAACATAAACTTCAGGTATTCAATTCTGTCATCACCATTTTAACTTCAACTGTACAGAATCAAAAACATTGCTTAGAAAGTAGAGCATTATGTCACTTTTCCAGCCCAATCACTAGTAGACACTACATTCTCTTACTGCTTCTACCTGTTATCATCTTTGGTTACTAAAGGGTAATACTTTCAGGATAAAATCTCATGGAATCCTTTATTATTAGGTCACTAATAAACAATAATTATTCATTACCAGGCACTGATCAATGACTTTACAGTCATTCTGTCATCTAATTGTTATATTATGTTGTAAGTACTATTATAATCTTATTTTTAAATGAGAAAATTGTAATATCATGAGAGATAAGCATCGTGTCTGAGTCCTGCCTTGTGGAAGTATAGCTGGTCTGTCTATCTGACTGAGTGGAGTTGAAGGTATTTTTGTTTCCTCAGTACCGGGTGTAACTTTATCTCTGCAGGCAGCCTAATGAAGTAAGACTCTGTGACCAGCTACAGAATTAACCATGTAATTACATACCTAAGCTGCCTGTATCTTGCTGTTCTCCAGGCTCTACTATGAGTCATTGTTGAGTCCAGATGTCCTCCCAGAAATACAATATGGACTGGCACAGTCCCTGATCTCTTCAAATTATTTCTGTTACCTTGCCACCAAGTTTTGGAGAGTTGTATTAAGTTCCCTGATCAATCATCTGCCATGATTCTGAATTATGTAGGAAACTTCCCAATGGAATTCACTAATCTTTTTCACCTTCTTAGATATATATTTGAGAATCCATACCACCTAGATCAGAGGTGAAGGAAAAAATGATATATTTTCCAGGAACACTATGATGCATGTGGGTGAAGAAAGCCAAGAATAGGAACTGGGTCACTAATATTTTAGAAACTATAAGAAAGAACATTTCTGTAGCTAAATAAATCCCAGAAATATTATTGGTTGGCATAGGAGAAAGTGATATGGAGAAGTTAAGACAGGCACATAGTTAAGAATAAATTTGAAAAACTCATAACATAGTTTGGCAGGGGAAATAATTTCGCAAATGTGGGAAACATTTTAAGTTGTGTGAGTTCACTCTCCACTTTTTCTTTTAGATATCTGATCGGGAAATTGAGCGGCTTCTCGAAATGAACAAGAAACTTGAAAATGAGTTACAGTCCAAGGGGTCATGTAACATATCCTAAAAATCCCAGGATCATAATTTCCTAACTGGCTCCCTCCACTCCCCACCCCCCAGAGGGAACAACTTGAATGAGCAACCTCTGAACGTCAAAACAGTTGCCTCTCAACTAAAATTAGAAGCATGATGTTTGCAATTTTTTTTTTCTTAATCCTCACCCAAGGATATATTTACCATTGATTTTTAGAGAAAGCGGAAGAAAGAGGGACAGGCAGACAGAGAAACATCAATGTGTCTGTGAGCCAGTGCTCTATCCACTGAGCCAAATTGGCTAAGGCTGATGCTTGCAATTTTGTTGAACCATAAAGTTTGTAAAGAAGAAATAAACTGTTAAGACAATGTTTGTTTTTTTTGACCAAGTGATTCAATTTGTGCTTAATTATAGTAAGAGTGATTAGCATGATTCTTAACTGGATCCAATATTTGAAATCAGGCATATTGAATCTATAGACACATTAAATTGTATAATGGGATGCATTTTAAAATGAGGAGATTGCAGGCAGGTTCTGTTGAGGATAGACTTGCTCTCTCTCTCACATACCTCACCCTTCCAAACACCCTCAGTCCTATACTATTGCTCAAGGGTTTGCTTTGGTTTGGGGATAGGGTTGGGGTATTGTGAAATTAGGGCAGTGATGGAGAACCTATGACACGCGTGTCAGAGGTGACACGCAAACTCATTTTTTTGGTTGATTTTTCTTTGTTAAGTGGCATTTAAATATATAATATCAAAAATATAAATCTTTGTTTTTACTATGGTTGCAAATATCAAAAAATTTCTATATGTGACACGGCACCACAGTTAAGTTAGGGTTTTTCAAAATGCTGACACGCCGAGCTCAAAAGGTTCGCCATCACTGACTTAGGGCAAAGATAATGGAAGTGAACAAAGCCATGGGACACATTGATCATCATTCCTGCCAAGTAGCCTATTGCTCATGGGCTGGCTACAAATAAGGGAGACCTGGGACAATTGACTGAAAGGTGCAGACAGAGCCCAGTTCTTGGTGGCTGTACTTGATTGGATGGTGGCTAATGGTCTGTGGACACAGATGGGACTCTGGGATACTGGTAGAAGAAGTACTTGCCTCTGTGCAAAATGGATTTATGTGTGGATGCTTCACCCTCCCTCCCTACAAAATTTTTCTGGGTAATTACTGTCCTCTCCACAGGCCACTCATCTCTTTCTCTTCTACTCTCCTTCCTTAGTCTATTTTCCCTCCCACAGTACACAGAGTAGCTTCTACAGTCATACAAAGGGAAGTATTATCTCAAATTTGAAATAAATTTATTTTTATTCCTCTGACAACCTTAACTATAATCCTGTAAAACTGAAACTAGACTATTGTTCTCTCTGCCTTTCTGATTTTTTGTTTGAACAATATTTTGAGGGGAAAATTGAATGTTGATCCTCAATTCACACCATATTCAAAAATAAAATTGAGATGAATCATAGTCTTTTTAAAAATATATTTTTATTAATTTCAAATAGGAAGGGAGAGAAAGAGAGAGATAGAAATATCAATGATGAGAGCCTGCAACCTGGGCATGTGTCCTTGACCAGAATCAAACACAGGACCCTTCAGCCCCCAGGCTGACACTTTATCCACTGAGCCAAACCAGCTATGGCTGAAACATAGTCTTAAATGTTAAAGTTAATATCTAAAAGAAAGCTAAAAGAACAGAAGAAATTTTTCATCTTGGGGAGATAAAAGTTTCTTAACACCATATAAAATGCACTCTACATATAAGAAAAACAATTGTTAAATTAATCTTCATCAGATTTAAAATATTCCATGGCTATTATCAACAGTACAAGAGATAACAAATGCTGATGAAAAGGGAACCCTAGTGCACTGATGATGAGACCAAAATTGATGTCGCCACTATGAAAAACATGAAGATTCCTCAAAAATTAAAAGTAAAGCTACCATATGATTAAGCAATTCCACTTCTTGGTATTTATCCAAATAAAACAAAACATTAACTCAGAAAGATATATGTACTGTTATATTCATTGCAGCATTATTTACAATAGCCAGGGTATGAAAACACTCTAAGGGTTCATCAACAACTGAATGGATAAAGAAAATGTGACCTGACCAGAGTGGCTCAGTTGTTGAGAATTAACCTGTGAACCAGAAGTTCACAGTTTGATTCCCTGTCTGGACACATACCCAGGCTGTGGGCTCAGTCCCCAGTGCAGGGCTGCGGGAGGCAGACAATCAATGATTCTCTCTCATCACTGATGTTTCTATCTCTCCTTTTCCCTTACTCTCTGAAATCAATAAAAATATGTGTGTGTTTTTAAAAGAAAATGTAGCATCCTCTATTTAATAAAGAGCAAATATGCAAATTGACCATCATGCTGTAACACAAGATGGCTGCACCCACAGTGGAGGCTGATTCCCATAATGAGTCTTTTTTTTTTTTTAATATATTTTATTGATTTTTTACAGAGAGGAAGGGAGAGAGATAGAGAGTTAGAAACATCGATGAGAGAGAAACATCGACCAGCTGCCTCCTGCACATCTCCTACTGGGGATGTACCCGCAACCCAGGTATATGCCCTTGACCAGAATCGAACCCGGGACCTTTCAGTCCCCAGGCCGACGCTCTATCCACTGAGCCAAACCAGTTTCGGCCCCATAATGAGTCTTAACAAACAATCAGCAGGGACCTGAGGCTGTGCCCCCACCCAGTGGGACTTGACAGGGGACCTGAGGCCACGCCCCCCCGCCCGGCAGTCTTGACAGGCACCTTCCGGCTGTGCCCCTCACCCAGTGGAGCTTGATGGGGGACTTCAGGCTGCTCCTCACCCCAGCATTGGGG
>NW_005871847.1:0-8617 GCF_000147115.1 Myotis lucifugus | reverse complement strand
CAGGCCATGCCCCGGCCAGGCAGGGCTTGCCAGGGCAGCTCAAGGTGCACTGCCTGACCTGGTGCCAGGGCAAGGGACCTCAGGCCGCACCCTCTGCCCCGGCACTGGGCCGGAGGACCTGAGGGTGCACTGGGGGACATAAGGCTACACCTCCTGCCTGGAAGAGCTTGACAGGGAACCTGAGGCTGTGCCCTCAACTCGGCGGGTTTTAACAAGGGTGGGGCCAGCTGGGTTTGGGTCTCACAAGATTTTGAGGCTCCATGGGTGGGCGAGGACTTGACTCTGGATTCTGCAGCATGCCCCAGACTCTGACAGGAGGAAGATTTTTCATATATATTTTACAAATTTTCTTTCATCTCTGACACTTCTATTATAGAGAAAGGGAAAATAGCAATATTAACATATTTCCTCTAATTAATCTCCTTTTAATGTGCATGAATTTCATGCACCGGGTCACTAGTCTAATCTAATAAATGACAAATAGGGTAATTAACTGTACCTCTGATATGCTTCCCACTGGCTAATCAGGGCGATATGCAAATTAACTGACAACCAAGATGGCGGCCGGCAGCCATGCAGCTGAAGCGAACAGGAGGCTTGGTTGCCCCAGCGATGGAGGAAGCCAAGGTTTCCCGCCTGCCGCAGCCGGCTCTGAGCTGCACTCTCAGCAAATATGTTTCAATTATAGAAGCTAAACAAATCTCAGATACCTACTTTCAGCAGCCGAGGTCTCAGAGCTGAAGCCGGGCCACAGAGCTAAAGCTGGCTCTCAGCTCCAGTGACAGCCATAGAAGGTAAATAAATCCCAGAATAAAAAAAAAAAAAAGAAAAAAAGGAGAGGTTGGGTACTTCAGTCATCCACCAGCCTGAAAACGGCCCTCAGACCATCACCCAGACTGGCCAGGCACCCCAGTGGGGACACCCACCCTAAAGGGGGTGCAGGCAGCCTGAAAACAGCCATCAGCCCCTCACCCAGGCTGGCCAGGCACCCAAGCGGGACCCCACCCTGATCCGGGACACCAGTCAGGGCAAACCAGCCGCCCACCCCCACCCACCATGCATCAGGCATCTATCCTATATAGTAAAAGGGTAATATGCAAACTGACCCTAACATCAGAAAGACAGGGAATGATTGGTCACTATGACACACACTGACCACCAGGGGGCAGACGCTCAATGCAGGAGCTGCCCGCTGGTGGTCAGTGAGCTCCCACATGGAGGAGCTCTGCTCAGCCACAAGCAAGGCTGTGGCTGCCAGTACAGAGGTGGTGGTAGGAGCCTCTCCTGCCTCCTCAGCAGTGCTAAGGATGTCTGACTTCAGCTTCGGTCTGCTCCCCGCTGGCAAGTGGACATCCCCCAAGGGCTGCCAGTCTGCCAGAGGAATGTCTGATTGCCAGCTTAGGACCAATCCCCTGGAGAGCAGGCCTCAGCCAGCAGATGGTCATCCCCCAAAGGGGTCCCAGACTGTGAGAGGGCACAGGCCGGGCTGAGGGAACCCCCCCCAACTGAGTGCACAAATTTTTGTGCACCGGGCCTCTAGTACATATATAATAGAATATTACTTAGTCATAACAAAAAAAGAAAACCTTGCCACTTGCAGCAATATGGATGGACCTTAAGAGCATATACTAAGTGAAATAAGTCAGAACAGAGAAAGATGAATACCATATGATCTCACTTACATGTGGACTCAAAAAACCCAGCCAATTTTTTTAAAAACATATTTTATTGATTTTTTACAGAGAGGAAGGGAGAGGGATAGAGAGTTACAAACATCCATGAGAGAGAAACATCGATCAGCTGCCTCCTGCACACTCCCTACTGGGTATGTGCCCACAACCCAGCTACATGCCCTTAACCGGAATCTAACCTGGGACCCTTTAGTCCACAGGTCAATGCTCTAACCACTGAGCCAAACCGGTTAGGGCCCCAGCCAATTTATTAATAGAATAGATTGTGGGTTGCCAGAGGCAGGGGGTAGAGAGTAGCATAAATGTGTAAAGTAAGTCAAAATTTCCCGGCCATCATGGCTCAGCAGTTGAGTGACGGCATATGAACCAGGAGGTCATGGTTCGATTCCCGGTCAGAGCACATGCCTGGGTTGTGGGCTCCATCCCCAGTATGGGGTGTGCAGGAGGTGGCCAATCAATGATTCATTCTCATCACTGATGTTTCTATCTCTCTTTCATACTCCCTTCCTCTCTGAAATCAATAAAAATATTTTTAAATGATTTTTAAAAAATAATTCATTAATTCAATGATTTTCAACCTTCTTTTCTAAAGGCATACATAAACTAATAACTAAGAGTGCTCTTTAAGTAATTAGTTTATGTGTGCCATGAGAAAAGAAAGATGAAAATCGCTGCCTTGCCCTGCTGGTGTGGCTCAGTGGTTGAGTGTTGACCAATGAACCAGGAGGACACTGTTCAATTTCAGATCAGTTGTGGGCTCAATCCTCAGTGTGGGCATGCAGGAGGCAGCCAATCAATGATTCTCTCTATCTCTTTCTCCCTCTCCCTTCCTCTCTTAAATCAATAAAAATATATCTTAAAAAATAAAATCATAGCCTTAAATCAATTTCACATACTGAAACTTTATGACCTTAAATAATATCTCAGCCAACCCTCCAGCCCCTGGCAACCACCAATCTAATCTCTGCTTCATTGACTTTCATTGTTTCTCATTCCTCATAAAAGTGGTATCATGTAGTATATGCGTCTGGCATATTTTATTTAACATAATATGAACCAGGTTCATGCATATTGCCACAAATTGCAGTATTTATTTTTTTAAGGCTGAATTACATTCCATTGTATGTAAATACCAGGTTTTCTTTATCCAGTCATCCTTCAAAAGATGTTTAGGTTACCTCCAAGTCTTGGTCCTTGTGCACAATGCCTCAGCAAACATGAGAGTGCCGATCTCTTTTTGATGTTTTCATTTCCTTATATACATATCAAGAAGTGGGCTCACTGGATCATATGGTAGTTCTATTATTTTAAAATTATTTGTTGGGAAAACTTCATACTGTTTTCTGTAGTGATTGCACCAATAATCAATCCCACCAAGAGTGTAAAAGAATTTGCTTTTCTCCACATTCTTGCCAGCATTTGTTTTCTTTTTGTTTTATAATACACATCTGGAAAGTGTGAGGAGATATCTCATTGTGGTTTTCATTTGCATTTCCCTAGTGATTAGTGATGTTCAACGCCTTTTCACATACCTGTTGGTCATTTGTATGTCTTCTTTGGAGAAATGTCTATTCAGTTACTTTGTTCATTTTTAAAATTGGTTTATTTGTTTTTTGGCTATGGAGTTGTAGAAGTTCTTTATATATTTTGTATATGAACCTTTTATCAGATAAATGGTTTGCAAATATTTTCTGCCATTCCAGAGGCTGCATGTTCATTTATTGATTGTATCTTATGGTGTGAAAAACCTTTTTATTTTTATAATCCTAATTGTCTGCTTTTGTTGTCTGTGCTATTGGTGTCAGATCCAAAACGGCATTGCCAAGGCCAATGTCAAGAAGCTTTCTTCCTGAGTTTTCTTCTAGCAGTTTTAAGATTCAAATCTTACATTTAAGTATTTGATCCATTTTGAGTAGTTTTGGGGTATGGTGCAAGATAAGGGTCCAATTTATTCTGTGGCATGCAGATATCCGGTTTTCCCAGCACTATTTGCTGAAGAGGCTACTTTTCCCCATTGTGTACTTTTGACACCCTTGTCAAAGATCGGTTGACCATATATGTATGGATGTATTTCTGGGCTCTCTATTCTGCTCCGTTGGTCTATCTGTCAATTTTCATGTAAGCATCAAACTGTTTTGATTACCATCATTTTGTAATATATTTTGAAATCAGTAAGTGTGATGGCTCAAGTTTTGTTTTTCTTGCTCAAAATATCATTGGCTATTTAGGATCTTTTGTGGATCTATGTGAATTTTAGAATTTCTTTTTATTTCTGTAAAAAAATATCATTAGGATTATGACAAGAACTACATCAAATCTTTAGGTTGCTTTGTGTAATATGACTATTTTAACAATTTTCATTCTTGAACACAAAATGTTCTTTCATTTATTTGTGTCTGCTTTAATTTCTTTCATCAGTGTTTTAGTTTTTATTGTACAAATCTTATATCTCCTTGGTTAAATTTAATTCTAAGTATTTTATTTTTTATGATGCTACTGTAAATGGGATTCTTTGCTTAATTTCTCTTTTGCGTAATTTGTTGTTAGTGTACAGATATGCAACTGTGTTTTTTTGTATGTTGATTTTGTATCCTGCAAAATTATGAAATTCATTTATTAGTTCTAACAATTTTATGTTGAGTTTTAAGGATATTCTACATATATTGCCATGGGCTTCCATTCTCTTAACTGGTAACTAATATTCACAACTCTCTCTCATGTGCTAGTTCATGATGGACATACTTTGCTGGAATCGCATATTCAAATAAAAATATTTCTCTAACTGAAACATGACATCTAAACTACTTGTTCTCCCCACACAGAAATGCAGGAATGATTCTCATGGTTTTTCTGTTACATTTGAGTGGTTTTCAAGGGCTAGCTGAGACCATGCTGAGTCATGACTGATTCCTCCCAACCATGACTTGTGAAGTCATGGCAAGGTGATTTCTCAATTTGGGGATGAAAATGCAATTTGAGATAGAGCTGGTTATAAAACCTCCTATAACACCCATGTGCCAATGCAAGACAATCCAAAAAGCACTTGTGAGTGTAGTAGATTTTACTGAAGATATAGGAGGCAGAAGATACCATTGTTAGTGCATCTTTGAGGTGAACCACAAGTCATTAACTCCACAGTAACCCAGTCCAGCCTTTTTCTACCTTGTTGGATACCCACTCTCTTCTCTAGTATTCTACTTTATTTATTTTGTGACAACTTTGCTTTTAAAATCAAACAAAATTTCTTTAACAAATAAATTGAGTGCTTTCTATTGCTTATGTGTGTGTTTGGGTTTTTTTTATAATGTGGAGTTTTTGTTAGGCTAGAAAACATAATTTACTTCATAAAAGTTTATTTTGTTACAATAGGAATGCTAACTGCTATTTACAGGTTGTAGTTTACAAGATAAACAGAGGTGAAATTAGGGCCATTCCTGCAGTTGTGTATCCCTCAGACATATAACCATGTCCACGGTCCAGGCAAGAGGTTCAGCCCTTTGCCCCCAGGAGAACTGCTCTCTGACCCCATCATCCTGAATCACCTTCCCTCAGAGGACCTGCAAGGAACTGACTCAGCTTTCTAGTTGCTGAGGGAAGAGGTACCAAAGGGCCCTAGGTCATCCAGGAGATGGGGAGGGTTAGCGTGCCCTCAGAAGGAGCCTTTCCCCGGCTTCTAGATCCCAGGGCACTTGAAGTGAAGACAGAGGGAGAGTCACATAGAAGATACACCAATTGACCCTGTGAACTCAGAGAGGGCAGAAAACCAACCTCTGGATGTCTCAACTTTGGTCTCTAGGAAGGCATACTCTCACACAGGTGGGCAAACATTTCTGCAGGGGGAACTTTGATGCACCTTATGTGAATAAAAGCACACACACAGAGCACATGCACACACATACAAGCACAAACACATCCCAGAAATGAGAAAGAGAGAAATACCCATGTGAGAGCCATACAGGTCTGTAGCAGTACCTGACCTGCTGCTTTCAATGTACATGGGCCATGTGGGGCTTCTTCACAGACCCACATAAGAGAATCCTCAGTCCCACCTTAAGATAGTGTGGGGTCCTGTCTAGAGCATGCCGGATGGTCAAGGCCAGTTAGAGTATAGAGGCCTGGTTTAGAGTACACCGGATGTCCAAGACCACTCTGAACATGGAAATCTTAATCAGAATGTTCAAGGCTAAGATGCTATACACAGGTGCAAGGGTGCAGTAACCTATGCACTGGGCAAACATGCCCTTCTCTAACCCAAATGATTGATGTCACTATCTGGAATTGTCTAAGTAGTATAAAGTTTTACTGACCAGCCAGTACAGGGCTGCTCCTATGTAAGGGAGGCTGCTATTATGTGGGGCTGCATTATGGGGAAGATGTATTATTGACCAGCAGGTGTGGCTGCTCAAATAATGGCTGTAGGTACAGAGGCTGCTTCTGCTGTGTAGGAAAGACATATTGTTTCCTAGCTGGTGTGCACTTATCTCCTGTATAGGACTTTGATTTGAAGAACTGTTTTGTCTAGTGACTCCTTGTTAGCAATGGCTACATGGCTGCTGGCTCCTACAATTAAGATTCTCTTATACACCTACAACTTTTCATGGCTTCTCCTTCTACCACCAGCATCCAAGAAGGTCCAGCCCCTGGCAGAAGAGCTCAGACCCATGAGTTGGTAGGACAGAATTAGGACCTGTGCTTCCAACAATGATGCAGCAAGCAGAGGATAAAGGAGGAGCTAAGTTCTCAACAGTTAGTACAGTGAGCAGGGTTCAAGGAGGAACTTGCTCTGACACTTGGCCCTGTGAGCAGGATTCAGAGGTATGTGAAGGTTTGAGGAGCCAGTGCTCCCAGAAGTGGGTAGTGTGTGAATATAATCACAGCAGCCTCAGTAAATAGTTGGAACCAGTAAACCCTTTCCTGACTTTTCTTACTAAGCTGGACAGTCTGAAACTTTCCTAGGAGGCTCCAGCCAATTGATACTGTGCTTCAGGCCCTGGTACACAATTTCTAGAAATCAGATTAGAAATGGCTGACATGGCCTCATCCTCAAGGAGATCTTCCAGGCCCTGAGCAAGTAAGCTATTGAGAGCGGGGCAGGCAGACCATGTTAACTTCTACCCATTAGGGTTCCCACCCATGGTGTGCCCAAACCCAAGTGACCTTAAAGAGCAGCTGTGGGGCCTTCTAAGTATAAAAAGGAAATGAGGCCAAGGAAGGCAGTCATATGCCTGAGGTCACACAGTTTAATGGCAAAGCTAAAGACTGGGTGTGGCATTCCAGGCTGCCTGTGGGCATTTTAGACCCTGTGATGAAAATGGCACAGGAAAAGCACCTGGTGGCACTGGGTATACTGCCCTCAACTCCATTTATCACACAGGGCCCCATGGCTTGGGCTATGAGTGAGTTGGGAGGCTGAACCCCTGTCAGCAGAAACTGCTGACATGGGAGACTCACTGCCTTTTGCCTGAGACAGCATCCAAACAGACACTGTGGGAGGATCTGAGGTCTCAGTCCCAACAAGGAAACAGTGCTCTTAAATGACACACTGCATTTGATATTTTCAGAGCATTTCACCCCAAAGCAGCAAAATATACATTATTTTCAAGTACACTTGGAACATTCACTAGGATAGACCACATGTTAGGACACATAACATGTCTTTACAAATTCAAGGTGATTGAAATCATATGAAACGCATTTCCCAACCACAATGGCAGAAAATTAGAAATCAATTGAAAGAAAAAAATTGAAAACCACAAACACATGGAAGCTAAGTAACATATTATTAAACAATAAATGGGTCAACAATGATATCAAGGAAGAAACTTAAATTTACCTTGAAACAAATGAAAATGAACACTCAACAACCCATACTCTATGGGCCATAGCAAAGCATCCTGAAAGAGAAATTCATAGCATACATGCCTGTCTCAAGAAGAACATTTCAATAAATAATCCAACCCTACACTTAAATGATTAGAAAAAGAACAACAAACAAACCCAAAGTAAGTAGGAGGGAAGAATCTAGGAAGAATTGTAACCAAGGAGGTAAAAGATCTGTACTCAGAAAATGATAAGAAACTAAAGAAAAAAAAACTGAAGAAGACACAAATAAGTGGAAGCATATATTGTGTTCATATATAGGAAGAATTGAGATAATTAAAAAGCCCATACTATGCAAAGCAATCTATATATTTAATGTAATTCCTATTAAGACATCAATGGCGAGGAGAACCAAGATGGCGGCGTAGGGAGCGGACCTGTGTGTGCTGCTCTCTCACAGCATCATTGAAACTATCAACTATGAAGTAAACAACCGCCACTCAGAACCATGGGGAAGTTGGCCCAGTGGGAGATCTACAACTAGAAGAAAAGAAAGAAGCACAGTGAGACTGAGTGGGAGCTACGGAGGCACCAAAACCAGAGGTACGCAGTCACACGCCACGCGGGCTGCAAATGGATTCTCGGTTTTTTACAAACCCTCGAATCCTCTGGGCTTGCTCGGGGCGGGTCTCTGAGGCCCCAGATCCCACAGGGAGAGGCGGCCACGGCCTTGCAGTGGTCGGAGAGCGAGGGAAGCTCTGACACGCGGCTGCTCACCGGCAATGAGGGACAAGAAGTCCTGGTGTCCCGGGGAGGCGAGGGGCGCAGAGACGCCGCCATCGCTATTTCCTCCACGCTGGCGACTCCCTGTGACCCCGCCCTACCCTCAGGGCTGTGCCAGAGGCACAAGAGGGAATGACTGTGCTTTTACAAACTCTCAAATCCACTGAGCTGGTTCGGGCGGGTCTCTGAGGCCCCAGGCCCCAGGGCGAGAGACGGCACGCCCTTCCAGCGGTCAGAAAGCGAGGAAGGCTCTGGTTCTCGGCTGCTCGCCGGCACTGGGGGACGCAAAGTCCTGGTGTCCTGGATAGGCAAGGGGCGCTGAG
>NW_005871846.1:206085-211799 GCF_000147115.1 Myotis lucifugus | reverse complement strand
ATGCCAGCTCACGCCCCGGAGGAGCGTGAGGAGGAGCCTCCTGAAGTGAAAATGCCCTCACCCCGACCCAGGACGCCTGGGTTTATACAGACCCACCCCTCGGATCGGCACGCCCCTGCCCCTCTCTCGGCCTCAGTCTCCTCATTTGCACAAAGGAGGAGCTGGAGAGAATGAGGTCTGAGGTTCTCTTTGGTTCCAAGATTGTGTTTATCCACAGGCCTTGATTCAAGGGGCCGCTGCTCATATGCCAGGGCTCATGCTGCCTGGCCATGCGGCTCCCCCTCCCGGGCAGCTCCCCTCACACTGGGAGGGCGCCCCTCCCCACCCGCCTGCTGTCCCCGCTGGTGTGGCCTCCGGTGAGGTGGCGGCGGAAGCTGGCTTTTTTGTCATATAAGATGGCAGCCGACTCGCTTCACGTGTTGTTTCTCGGACCCTCGTCCCCTTGGAATAGGATTCAAAGGGCCAATCAACTCCGCCAATGCAGCCTTCCCAGACCCAGGCCTTTGAAGAATAAATAAGTAAGGCTGCTTTTTTTTTCCCCCTTGGAAATTTGTAACATCATTAGCTCCAAGTAAATATATCAGCGGGATTAATGGAGTGAATCACAGTGACTTGATTGGATTTAAAGCCGCATTATTTCTTTGGGGTGAATCAGTACATTTGGCACTGCCGAGCGATGATGGATGGAGAACGCGGGGACTGGGAGTTCTTATTGATCCTGGGGATAGATCGGCAGTAAGAGGTGGGATTGCTTCCTGCACGCTGTTTTCAGAGAGAGAGGCCACGGGGCTCCACACTCGTGTAACGGCTCAGGAATAGAACATCCTCTCTCGGGCTTGAGGTAGAGCGGTGCCACCCAGGCAGGCAGTGACAAGGCAACCCCCAGCGGTCCCCACCCTTGGCATTCGCATCCTTGTATAGTCATCCCTTCTCTGCGTGTTGCACACGGGATGGAGCAGAGGCAAGGAGAAGTCACTTCTGAGACTGGGTTATAAAAAGACTGTGGCTGGCCCAGCCGGTGTGGCTCAGTGGCTGAGCATCGACTCAGGAACCAAGAGGTCCTGGTTCAATTCCTGGTCAGGGCACATGCCTGGGTTGTGGGCTTGGTCCCCAGTAGGGGGCGTGCAGGAGGCAACTGATCGATGTCTCTCTCTCTCATCCATGTTTCTATCGCTCTATCCCTCTCTCATCCTCTCCATCTAAAATCAATAGAAATATATTCTTAAAAGAGAAAAGAAAAAGGTGCAGTCCTCACATAGGGTAATGGACCAGCATTCGATGAGCACTCACGCATGCCTGGAGTTTCCACGTCTAGTTTCTCATTCATTCCTCACAACAGCCCAGCGAGGAGGCTACAATCACCATTGCCATTCATTTACAGATGAGGGCAAAATCCACCTCAGGGAGCTACTCAGCCTCAGCAGATACTGGCAGAGCATGGACTTGAGTCCAGGCCCCCTAATCCCGACTCGTGCCCCTTCCTTCCGATCTCAGGCGGCCGCCAGCTGCACCACAGGTGCACACAGTAGGGCTGCCCCCAGCTAGGATGGTCTCAGAACCACAGGCTGACCGCTCCGTTCCCAGGCCCAGGCAGGGGGAGGCTTGTGACGGCGCTCGGAAACCGAGGGGTGTCTCTTACTTGTATCAATGAACACAGCGTCCACGTAGATTTTGGTACAGAAGGAGCCCAGGATGAACCCGCAGGCGGGTCCAAACACCAGCATGGTGAACAGGATTCCTGGAGAAAGAGCAGGAGACACAGATTAGATTACAAAGCCCAGGGCGTTCCATGAGCAGCACAGTCAAAGGGCAAGGACACGGCTCCAATCAATAGGATGAGGTGTCTGATTACATAAATCACATTGTAGGAATCAGCCTAAAATCCTAGAGGGGAAAAGCCTGCATTTCTAATTTTCGGAAACCCCATGGAGCACTCTGTATTGTGCAGGTATCCTATAATATTTTTAAAATATATTTTTATTGATTTCAGAGAAGAAAGGAGAGAGAGTGAGACAGAGATAGAAACATCAATGATGGGAGAGAATCACTGATCGGCTGCCTCCTGCACGCCCCCTACTGGGGATGGAGCCTGCAACCCTGGCATGTGCCCTGACTGGGAATTGAACTGTGACCACCTGGTTCATAGTCAATACTCACCCACTGAGCCACACCGGCTGTGCGAATCCTTTAATATTTTGATTGGTCAATCAAAATCAAAATGTTTGTGGGTCCCCCATACACTACTTTCCAAGAATTTCACCCTCATCACATGAAGCATATTAAAATACAGACACGTCTATCACCAAACCATTTTTCTGCCATAAACATTTTTGAAAGAATTTCTATAATTTTGCTTTTTCCTTTATTTGGCACTATGTGATTTGTTTAATTTACGGTTGGCGACGATTTCTCAGCACCCATTGTGCAAACTCAGGAATCCTCGGACGGAAGAAAAATTGAAGCCACAAATTATTTCCAAATGTGGTGAGATGTTTATGGGCATGAAACTTAGGAAGAAACAAAGCTGACATAATGGCGTGCTCTGAGAACGTCGGATTAGGTAGGCATTCATTTCGATGTTGCAGATTTTAGCGCTGCTATCTGCTGTTCCAACAGTGGCTCAGGAGTCAGGCTTCCCTGCTGACATAAAAGATGGTGCTAGCCCGGCCTGTGTGGCTCACTGCCCGGATCCCAGGCCCAGCGCCGGTCCCTTCCTGGCCACGGACCTGCGGCCACCGTGACCTCATGGGACAGCCTGATTTGCTGGCCGTGGCCGAGACAACACTGGCAGGGCAGGGACCAAAGGAGCTGCGGGCTGTGTGTGTGACACAGGAAAGATCACTTTAGGGGAAGTCTGTGCTTTCCTCCGAGGGGGGATCTGCTGATAAAACCTCGAGGAAACAGACGAGGATCTCTACGTAGCGTCTCGCTGGCCAGTGCACGTGGGTGCGTGCTTCGGCCTCGTTAGGACTGAAAGTGGTCTAGTTGGTCCTCTGTTTTGTCTGCGTATGACGGAAGCACTCAGAATGGGGCACAGCCCCCTATTAACCTGCCCTGAGGCAATGTCTTTCTTCAAGTCGTCCCTTCCCAGGTACCTGAGCTCAAACAAAAACACTCATGACCACTGACAAGGTCCATGTCACCATACTCTTGTTATAAATGGAAGAACAGAGCTCAGAGAGGTTAGTCCGTTGCCTCGGGGCCACACAGCTCGTACATGATAGAGGGACCTTTGCACCCAGGCTCCAGGGCCACCGAGGTTCTAGAGAAAGACCAGGAGGCGAACCCTGGGACAACAGTGAAGCCGCTGGGATCAGCCAGACCTCAGCGGAGCGTGGAGATGAGAAGAGCTGCCTTGCTGCACACTGGGGATTAGAGGCGGTGCACACAACTGGTATCACAGAGCCCTTTCTGTGCCTCAGGGACGGTGAGTCCCAGGAGGGCGGCCTGCATGCGGTCTCCCCTAGGCAGGAGGCAGGAGTCTGTTTCCTTAGCTGGACTCAGAGTCATTCTAAGTCCCTCCAAGTGGGCGGAGTGCAGAGGGCGCCCAGGTCGGCTGTGGCTCTTCGCCACTAGATGGCAGCATCAGCCTAGAGAAGACAGAGACTGGGCTGTGTCCGCCACTTCCTAGCCGCCCCTGAAACATAATGCCCACTCCCGGGCTGGCATAATACTGTTCTCACTCCCATGTGCCCTCCATTGATACAAGTGTGTTCCTCTGTCTTCGAATATACAGGCTGAAATGTCCCCCCTGAGAAGGAGCGTTCTGCATCACACATGCATGAATAAAACACGCTCCATAAACAGCAGGAAACCTGCGAAACATGGGATACATATGACCCAGCCTGTGTGGCTCAATGGTTGTATGTTGACCCATGAAACAGAAGGGGCACATGCCCAGGTTGCAGGCTTGGTCCCCAGTAGGAGGCATGCAGGAGGCAGCTAATCAATGGTTCGCTCTCATCACTGATGTTTCTCTCTCTCTCTTTCTCTCTCTGATCAATAAAAATAAACTGCTGCTACTTGTTGAAGAAGTTCTGTCTGGTTATCACACGGGCACAGCCTGACTCTTCAAAGGACCCCAGGGCCACGGTGAACTTTCCCAGGGGCCTCTGGGAGACAGCAGGGCCGCCCAGAGGCAGGTCCAGCCCCAGCAGGCGGAGCTGTCGGCCACTTCTTGGTATTTCTCATTCTCATTCACCCGAGTGCTCAGGCGGTCACCCCACGGGCCCTAATTTTGTCCTCACTGCCTAGGACCCACCGCCACTTCTGCCTGGCCACACCGATGCCACTACCAACAGCGACACAAAGTAAGTCTCCTCGAAGTGCCCTTGGGGCCAGGGCCCTCAGACATGTCTGTAACTTGGTCCTCACAACCGCTCTGGGACGTGGGTCTCTCCCCCTCCAGTTTACAGATGAAGCAACGGAGGCGCAGAGAAGTTAGGTTTCGGCTTATGGCCCCACAACGGGATAGGAGCTCAGGTTCTGTGGGCCCTCACGCCTGCACTTCCTCCAACCCACCATTTGGCAGGAGGAGGCGGCCGCAGAAAGGCTGTGGGCCATGGAAATCCTTCGAGTAAATTCTGAAGGAACCCGTGTCTGCAGGGCTGAGTTCCCGCGCTGAGCTTTAGCCTGCCTGTCACTTGGAAGCCGAGTGGCCTGAAGGAGACAGAACGGACTCAAGCACATCTACACATACCCATGGGGACTATGCCCCTTGCTCAGCGTCGGGGGACCTCGGGGCCTTCGTTTACCTGCCCTCAGCTCAACAAGACTGTGGTCCCCTATCAGTGGAAATGGGAGCATGCTCTGGCATTTCCTCTTATCTGCCACCAGGGGGCGCCACACACCTTCTCATGACAGGTACTGCTCTTCCCCTGTGGCTGGAGGTTTGTGGTTCCAGGTGGGAGGGTTCCTGGCAAGAGGGCACTTTGGCAAATGATTGGGCAGATCTGTGGGCATTACTGAAGGGCCTCACGCTGTGTCTGGCAAGAAAATGACCACTTCCAAATGCCCGCGCCTTCAAAATCATATTCTCCTATCAGACAATACGATAATAATCATATTATCCCAACCACTCACTGTGCCTTGACATCCCCAACTGGTATGATCTGTGGGTGATTAATCTTCCTAAAATCTCATGCAATCATACCCTCCCCCGCTTGGAACCACCAGGGGCGTCCTTCTTTACAACACAAAGGCCACACGTTGGCCTGGCAGCACCATGGGTAGGGTCAGGCCCGCAATGCCAGGCTGCACAGCCACCGACCAGCCTTGGTGACCAGCCCCTGAGAGCAGAACTGGAAACTACCCCGATCTGGAGCAACACCGTGAGCCTCCTTTTCGTGGCAAATCGCTCCGGTTCTTCATGGAGAAGAGGGAACAGGAGGCAGCTATGCAAAGCCAGAGAGCAAAGTCTGTTCGGGCTGTGCGACTCCAGTGGGGTAAACTGAGGGGCTGGATGGCGCTCCTCCCACGAGAAGCCCTGGGCAGATGGCAACTGGAGCCTCCAGTTTCTTTCTTCCTTTTTTTAAAAAATGTTTATTTCAGAGAGGAAGAGTGAGACAGAGAAACATCAGTCGCTGCCTTCTGCATGCTCCCCCCGAACTGGGGCTTCAGCCCACAACCTGGGCATGTGCCCTGACTGGGAATCGAACTGTGACCTCTTGATTCATAGGTTGACCTGCAACCACTGAGCCACACCGGCTGGGCGA
>NW_005871846.1:203248-205625 GCF_000147115.1 Myotis lucifugus | reverse complement strand
GTTGATTCTTTACAGAGAGGAAGGGAGAGGGACAGAGAGTTAGAAACATCAATCAGCTGCCTCCTGCACACCCCCCACTGGGGATGAGCCCGCAACCAAGGTACATGCCCTTGACCAGAATCGAACCTGGGACCTTTCAGTCCGCAGGCCGACGCTCTATCCACTGAGCCAAACTAGTCAGGGCACAATAGATATTTTTAAGGGATGAAAAACTTCAAATATACAGGTAGAGAGAACAGACTAAAATAATGAAGACCCAGAGACCCATCACGAACTCAACCTGTCGTCCATGAACTCATGGTCAGTTTCCCACATGCACACCCATCTGCGTCTCCTACCTCTGTGTTACTAACGCAAACCCCAGACACCATTCAGTCCCCTACCATTTCAGGACCCATCTTTAAAAGAGGAAGACACAACCACCACGCTATGATCACCCCCCTCCCCTCCCCCCCCATAGACAGTGACGCTTCACATGCTGAGCCTTTGCAACGGGACATGTTGCTGAAGGCCACCTCCTCCCCCCACGCCACGGAGCTGATCTCCTTCACGCTCTGACCGCCCGGATTCTCATTTGGGCAGCCGCCCACTTTGCCTTCTACACAATTTTCCGCTTTACTTTCTTAGTATAAAAGCATAAACGTTATCGTCATAACATAGTCATCTTGACTAGTTTACGTTTTATTTTTAGCCCTTTGGGGGAGGGGAAGGCAAGAAAGGAATGCAGACAGTGGGCTGGTGTCACCTGGGTGGCCCTCAGCCACCTCTGGGGAAGGAAGGCTTCCCCGGGAGCCACGCGGGGACACATCTCTAACTGCAGAACTGGGGGGGGGGGGGGCTGGGGGCTTTCAGATGAGAGAGGAAGATGAATGCGATGGGACACGTTGCTGAAGGCCACCTCCTCCCCCCGCAGGCCTGGCCCCCTCGGCCCTGGGCCCGGTGGATGGGGGTGAATTCTGACGGAGCTGAGACCAAGGGCTGAACGGCACTAGATCACACGAGAACCCCCAAATCGATGCCCCTGTCCGCAGAGTATTTCATTTCATCCCGACACTCCTATGCTCTGGCCCTGGTTGGCCTACTCAGATCACCTCTCAGCCTCACTCAGATCACCTCTGCGCCTTGTAGGATGTTTAGCATCACCCCTGGCGCCGACCTGTTAGGGGCCCCTCGTCTTGACAACCCCAAATTGCCAAGCCCCCTGGGGACAGAGTGCCCTGAGAACTGAGGGTTTAGGGCTCACTAGGGCAAGAACCTCCATTTATTCCTTTTGCTTCCCTACAGCCCAGCACAGATGAGGAGTCCCCAAAACTCGTGCATCCCTCAGAGTCACCCTGTGAGACAGGCGTGGGACCCATCACGTCCCAGATCGGGCCAACGGGGCCCAGCAAGGTTCCAATCTCCTGGGTCACACGGCTGGTAGCCCCACAGCTGCCCTGTCCCCCAGCCCTGGGGAGCGGTGGGAGCTGGCTAGTAGGAGTGTCATCCGGGACTCTCCCACTTTCTAGCTCTGGGCGCCAAAGGAGCGAGGCAGCTAATGCCACTTGGGCCAGAATGTTCCATGTGCCCGCAGCTGTAATTAATGAGGAGTGTGGGGACCTCTGAGCCCCGGGATCAAAGTGCCTGGAGCCCCGTGGCCCCCTGAGCATGAGAGGATCAGGGTTCATTTAAAAAAAAAAAAATCTTTCTAGCCGCTAAAGCCTGAATAAAGGACGATGATTTGAATGAGCTTCGGAACACGCGGCGGCCAGAGGAAGCCGGCACCCCAGTGCAGTCGGGCTGTGAATGAATTTAGTTACAGACTGAAGTGCTATCTTAATTAGGTTTAGAGTCTGGTTTCCTTGTGGAAGAGGAAAGTAGAACAGAGTAAACCGTCTGATTCATATTTGAAAGTGGGAGGGAGGCGGGGTGGGGGAGGGACTGCCGTGGCTTGCGCTCTAGAACCGACAGGCTGAGCAGAAAAGCCTCATTTTTTAACTCCACCGCTGCAGGCCGGCCGCTAGCCGGACGAGGACCACAGCGGCTTCCCGCGGCTGTCCGCTGAGCACCATCCTGCCTGCCCGCCCGATGTCACACGGCCGTGTCCTTAAGAGGGAGCTGGGCATGTGGCATGACTGCCAAGCAGTCAAGAGGCCACAAAGGAAAAAAGTGCCTGTGCCAGTGCTCCCAGTTCTAGAGGCTCAGAGGTGAGGACTGTCCACCGGCGAGCGCGAATGAGCTTCCTGTAATGGTGCTGCGACGCTTGACCCCAGCGGGTGCGTCGAGCACGCCACGCTCGTAGTCTCTCGGCTGCGGGACGCCCAGTGCTCGGAGACCCTAGTACAGCTCGAGTCTGAACTGCTCAGCCCACTTTCCCTGCCTTTGGTTCCATGGACAA
>NW_005871846.1:178644-202219 GCF_000147115.1 Myotis lucifugus | reverse complement strand
GGGCGAGAGACCCCACAATGCCCGCCCCCCCCCCCCCCCCTAAAAAATAAACAGGAGCGCGGTCTCAACCCACGAACTAACTATTAATTAATAAAAAAAAAATAGTAGAACTATAAATATTAAAAACCCCTCACCCTTGCCCGTGCATACACTGCCGGGAGCACCAGCAGACCCATTAGTCCTGTCCGTCCAATGCAGGACCCGTGGTCGGAACAGCTGCAACCCCAGTCACTAGCAAGCGCAGAGTAATCGAATCCCTAAGTGCCATTCATCTCATCTGTAACATGACCATACCTCATTACCTATCTCATAAGACGGGCCCAAAGCAGGGGTGGGGAACCGCCAAGGGCCATTTAGATATGTATACCACAATTCGAGGGTCGTACAAAATTATCAGCTTAAGCATTAGCTGCTCCGGTTGGTCAAACACTTTGTTAACTCACCCCTCATGACTTGGCAGGGCCAGACCCAATGATTTCTCGGGCCTTGTACGGCCCGCGGGCCAGACGTTCCCCACCCCTGGTTTCTAAAGGGCTAAGTGAGATAATCCACGGGAAAACCAGAAACTTGGACAATGCCTGGCTCCATGATTTTATTATTTTGTTTCATTTGGGAACAAGTGTAGGCAGAGCCCTCACCTTGGCCCTGGCCGTGAGTTTCTGTGATGTCATTCAATGTTTACAGTGATCCTTTGTAATGGCTCTGACTGTTCCCCTTTTATAGGAAAAAACAGGCTCCCAGAGGGTAGGACACGGACAGGTAGCACAGTGGGATCTGACTGGGAAGCGCTTGTCACTCTCCTAGGCCGTGAGGACAAGAGCCCTACCTACCCATGTGCCTCGGGTTTGGGCTGAAACGGGTCTAGCTGGTTACCTATCCCCACGAGGGGCCCAACTCAGCACCTGTCACATTCACAAAACACCCAGCTTTTCAGAGGCCCACACCCTCCGTTGCCATGTAGCCCCAGTGAAACATCGCAGCACCTCAGGTCCCCACAGGGTTAAACTCCCTCCAGCATGGAGCTCCCTGCTGCGAGCAGGGCCTGAACTAGCCCTCGGGGGCTATTTTTAGCTCCCCACTTTCCCTGTCCTTTTTGGGTGATCTGATAGTGCAGGCTGAGCTCATGCTTTCGTCCTGGTGTTTTCTTCTCCCCAGCTCCCACCTGGAGAAATGCTGAGGCTCCAAAGGCCTGGCCCAGTTTCAGAGCCGCTCCTGACACGCAGACAGGCCCCGAAGGAGGCAGGCGCTCGCCCAGGGCTGCCCTGCTGGGAGGCAGGGTGGGTGGGAGCCCAGGGCGTCCAGGCACATTGATTCCCCAGTGAAGCCTGCACGAGGATCACAGAGGGTCCTGGCGGAGGGACCACAGTAACCCCAGAGACCTCACTCGGGGGCTAGGCACCTGAGCAGGAGCCCAAGAGAGTGGCCTGGCCTGTCAGACTGCCTCTGGGGGTCCCTGGATCTCATCACCCTAAGAGCTTGCTGGCGCCTGAGAACCCACAATTAGAAATTCTCTCCTCGGGCCAACTGGTCTCCCGGTCGCCTACCACCCTTTCCAAGGTTTGGCAGAGTCCAGCCAGAGTTATATTCCCCTGGACACACGGACCACACCAACCCTTTCCCAAATTCATCAGTGATTTGGCATTGGCTCCAGGAGAAATTCACACTTCCCTGTGTGGCTCACAGACACCCGTCCCCGAACATGCCACACTCCGGCCGCTGTGTCCCTGCACTTCTCAGAAAGGCTGGTCAGACCTGGACGGGGTCTGGCTGCCCCGAGACATCCCATGGAATCCCTACGGGACTCAAGTCACCTCCCTCAGGACGCTGTCCCTCCCTGCCCCTCTGAGCCCGCAGACTCTTTATTTCTTTCCACGTAAGACATACTCAAGTTTGCTGCACTGAATTAACCTAAGGCATCTGTCTTCAATTAAAATATGCAAATCCACCTGGAAAAGAAGCCTTCCTTAGACTCTGGCACTCCTGTGCAACGTGCTTGCTGGGTGCAGATCTGACAGCAGAAGGAAGCGCAGGGAAAAGGGAGGAGGGCACAGAGGTAACTCTGGACAGGTCCCGGGCAGCCGCCTGGTAGCCCGCGGTTCCCTTTTCATACCGGCCCCCCCAGCTGAGGGTGTTCCTGATCTTGTTGTGTATGATGGTGTTATGGGATGATACTAACCAAGCCATGGTCAGGGCACAGGCCCGGGTTGCGGGCTCGATCCCCAGTGTGGGGCGTGCGGGAGGCAGCCCATCGATGATTCTCAGCATTGATGTTTCTGTCTCTCTCACCCTCTCCCTTCCCCTCTGAAATCAATAATAATAAAAAAGATAAGTGGAAAATGGGGCTCTGCAGAGTCCACATGTGGAACCACAGTGCCCCTTATGCAACTTCTGACCGACGTCTATCTTCCTCATCAAACTCTGAAGCCGGGAGTGCAAAGACCGACGGTTTAGCTCAGTGATGGTGAACCTATGACATGCGTGTCAGAGGTGACATGTGAACTCATTTTTTTGGTTGATTTTTCTTTGTTAAATGGCATTTAAATATATAAAATAAATACCAAAAATATAAGTCTTTGTTTTACTATGGTTGCAAAGATCAAAACATTTCTCTATGTGACACGGCACCAGAGTTAAGTTAGGGTTTTTCAAAATGCTGACACGCCGAGCTCAAAAGGTTCGCCGTCACTGGTTTAGCTCATGGTCACGCCGACCTCCGGGACTAGGGACTCCAGTGAACAGCAGTCTCCCAAGACGGGAGAATCCGAGCCGCAGCCCGTGGCTCCCTGTGGAAGGCCCTGAGAGAGGGCTCTTCATCGACTCGGAGTTTAGCCTGGACGAACCCAGGTTCCATCCGCTCCTTACACAGCTGTGAGCCTGGGGTCTAGGCCTTAGCAGCTGCTGCCACGGTACTTAACCTTCATGTGATGCCTTACAGGATGCCGCAGAGCACATGATGTCACCTGATTCTTTCCCAGCACCTCCGGATAGAAAGCACTTTTTTTTTTTGAGATGAGATAACAGAGTCTCAGAGAAGTGAAGAGGCTGCCCCCGTCCCCAGGGTGGACCCCATACCACGCGGGGTCTAGGGACTCTCCCAGAGAAACTCCCCAAGTCCCTGGGCAGTGGCCCTGCCTTTGCTCTGAATGTGCGGTCGGGAACACAGGGACCCGGAGCCCGGAGCCTGGCTTCCCTCGCCGGGCGTGGCTGTGTCATTTGCTCTTTCAAGTCCCACCCTTGAGGTCATCGCCCGCTGCTGCCCGGAACATCTGCCCAAAATAACACTGACATCTGCATGTCACAGACAAGACTCGCGGCTGGGAGATCACAAAGAGCCTGACCCCGTGGCAGCCCTTTGTTTCTGTGTGACCTGGGGGGGAGGGGAAGGAGGGGGACAGCGTCCCTGGAAAATGTGTGTCTTCCTGGAGCAGTTACTCCCCCTGCACCAGCACACACAGGGGGCCACGCTGTTCAGGTCAGGGTGGGTCCGGAGAAGACATCACTGCCCCCGAGCCTCTCCCTGATGCTCCTTAGAGTGCAGCTCTGACCTCAGCACTCCCCCTCCCCGGCCAGGCGTGGCTCCCCATGACCTCTGCCTCTTGTAGAAAAAAAAGCAACTGCGTCGGCTTATGTGCATGCATGCAAGTCCTTTGATTGATTGATCTCTTCCCCTTACCCCCACCCTCCCCTACTTTCCCTCTGGGGATTGATAGTCTGATCGCTGTTTCTCTGTCTTTGGATCTGTCCCTGTTCATCAGTCTATATTGTTCTCTGTAATCCATGAATGAGTGGGATCATGTGGTGTTGTCTTTCTCTGACTGGCTGGTTTCACTTAGCATGGTGCTCTCCAGTTGCATCCATGTTGTTGCAAATGGCAGGTATTCCTTCTTTTTTACCGCAGCGTAGTATTCCATTGTGTAGATGTACCACAGTTGTATTTTTCTTTTTTACTGCATTTCTGTGAAAAGTCCGTCCCCCCCCCCCCCCCAGAGGCATATCCCTGGAGGCATCTCCCTACAGAAAGCAGATTAACGACTGCCTGGGGCTAGGGCGGGAGCACAGGGAGGGGGCACTGGGAAAGGGAGGCGACTGTTAATGGGTGTGGGTTTAAAGTCCTACAATTGGCTCCTCTCTGAGGGGGCGTGGCCAGGCCCTGGGGGGCGTGGCTGGATCTAGGGCGGGATGAGCCAGCTTAAAACCCTGCGGAAGCGCAGCGGCCCACACTGTGGTGGCTGTTACACGTGGAGGCATGGAGGAGTGCGCTTGCCTCTGTGGCGTGGGCTCTTCGCGGGGATGTCGGTGTCGTCAGGGGCGCCAGGGTCCAGCTGAGATGGCAGCAGCCAGTTCCAAGCGGTGTCGTCAGGAGCGCCAGGGCCCAGCTGAGACGGCAGCGGCCCACAGCAAGCCGGCCCTGGCCGAAAAGCGCATCAAGGCGGATGCGGCAGCGCGGTGCCTTGCGGGGAGTGGAGGAATCGCGAGCCCCATGCCGGCCCCGCCGGCCCCGCGCTGCTCGCTGCAGGACCTGCCGGTGGAGCTGCTGGTGGAGATCTTCGCCTCGCTCCCCGGCACAGATCTGCCCAGCCTGGCCCTGGCCTGCACCAAATTCCACCGCATCCTGCACATGGACAGCATCTGGAGACGGCGCTGCCAGGAGGAGTATGGCTTTCGTGAAACCTTGCAGAACCTGGAGATGATCGGTATGTCTTATCGAGAAGTCTATGCGAAGCTGTTCCACCCATACAGACACATTTTGGGTTTGTGGCAGCTAGATCATGGCTATAGAACACTGCTGAATGTAGCGGTGGATGGCTTAGGCATTACTGGTTGGACGTACAGGCCTTTCCTTAATACCCAGGGGGATGGCCCGATTCAATTTGAGCCCTCATTTAGAATTCGCCTGATGGAGAGGAAATCAGCCGTGGTGGAGTACATGGACGACTTCCACAGCTTTTCCCACCGCCGCCACATGCAGATTCAGAAGGACAGGTTCAGCATCCAGTGGATCGAGACAGACCACCAAAAGGATTCACCAACGCGGCTTAGGGGAGAACGGGTTCTGGTGCTGTCGCAGGAGGACAGACAGCCATGTGACTGCCTGACCTACCGCCGCCTCTACCTCCCGCCGAGCCACCCGGACGACCTCATCAGGCCAGGCCTCTTCCAGGACAAACACAGTCCCTTCGGCATAAAGATTGCCATGCTCAGCTTCCACGGGAAGCATGCCAGGGTCACGAACATCTCGGGATTCTCCATCGGGCTGTTAGAGATCCACCTCAGGCGCCGCATCCAGCTGCCAGATGGCGGATTCTTCCACAACTTCAACGAGCTCTCCCGCGTGGTTCGGAAGATTAACCAGGAGGTAATCCGGGAGCAGCAGCAGCAGCAGCAGCAGCAAGAAGACGAGGAAAGCGGGGGCCATGGCTGGCAGAGCCCTGCCCAGCCCAGCGTCGGGGAGTCCGGGGCTGCAGCTTCGGAGGAGCAGCCTGTCCCGTTTGTTCTGCCTGCGGGCGTGCGCTCAAGAGACCAGAACTACCCCCGGACCTGCAGGATGTGTTTCTATGGCGTGGACATGGGTACCTTAGGATGTCCCTTCACTTACCCCAGGCGCTGCTGTCCTGGAGTCTTCATCCTGTTCGATGAGAACCACTTCGGGTTCATCTGGCTGGGGGCGAAATTCTTCATCCTGTACAGCAGAGTCCAGAACACCTTCCAGAATGTGGAGGCGCCATCCCCGCAGGCCTTCCTGGAGATGCTCTCAAACATTCAGTCCCTACCCCCTGGGAGGAGCAGCTTGTATGCACTTTGAAGATTTGACCTTCTGACCGGGTTACCCACCTTTGTTTGTTTGTTTTTTTAATCCTCACCCGAGGATATTTTCCCATTGATGTTTAGAGAGAGTGGGGGAGAGACGGAAAGACAGAAATAATCCATGTGACAGAAACACATCAGTTGTTTGCCTCCTGCCTAAGCCCGGAACAGGACCAGCAATTGAGGTAGAAATAAACCTTAGACCAGTGGTCTCAACCTTCCTAATGCTGTGACCCTTTAATACAGTCCTTCAGGTTGTGGTGACCCCCAATTTCATTGTTACAAATTGGACATAATTAAAGCATAGTGATTAATCACAAAAAAAATAAAAATAAACTTTAAAAAAAGCAACTGCGCTTTCAAACCTCATTTGGTTCCATCAAGCAAATCCAGAGCTCTAGTGTGTTGCTCGTTGTGCTCTTCTTATTTTTTTAAATATGTTTTATTGATTTTTAGAGAAAGAGGAAGGGAGAGGGAGAGATAGAAACATCAATGAGAGAGGAGCATCATCGATTGATCGGCTGCCTCCTGCATACCCCCTCCTACTGGGCATGTGCCTTGACCAGGAATCGAACCAGCAACCTCTTGGTTCCTGGGTCGACACTCAACCGCTGAGCCACACCAGCCAGGTCATTGTGCACTCCGAGCCCTTTCCTGTGCACGGGATGAAGTTCAAATGCTCCAGTGTGGGGTTTCAGCCTCACAGACTCCCATCCTGCCTTCCTGTTAGTTTGGTCTAAAAGCAAGCTGCCCACAAGCTGTTTCCTGGCCCCTGTGTCTTTGTTTATGCTGTTCCCTCTCCTAAAATCCCTTCCATCCACATCCTGACCTGGCAAGTCACATCTCTGCTTCAAGTTCCAGGTCCAATGTCACCAAGGCCTTTGCCTCGCTGAGAACCCGAGCACAATGCACTTCCGACCTAGTTCTATCTGCAAAACCAGTGACCAAGGTAACTCCGGAAATTATGAAGAGAACACGAGGAAAACTGGACAGAAGGCCACGGGGTGGGAAGCAAATTTGGAAGAGCGGTCAGAGACGTTTGCTCCAAGGAGGTGGATGTGAGCTGGGGCCTGACAGGCAAGAAGAAGGCAGTGTCTGGGGCTAAGGATTCAACGAGGAGGGAAGAGCCATGGGTGGGCGTGCCCTGACTGGGAACTGACCCGTGACCTCCGCTTTCATGGGTTGACACTCAACCATTGAGCCACACCGGCCGGGAAGGACCCGTTTCTATGCGTCTCTGCACAGGGCACCTCGCCTCCCTGGGGGCAGGCTGTGCAAACACATTGCATCACAGCAATGAACCCTAGGAAGTCCTCCCCATGTGCATTACTTCTGTTTCTGTTACAGCTCATAGTAGACGGCACTGCCATCTTTGCTCTAAACAATCATCCCTTTGGCCCCGCACACCCAAGGGCAGAGGGTGTGGCCCACAGTGGGGGCACTCTCACGCCTGCTCAATGCCCGATGGAGACCACCAAGTTCCTAACTGACAGCGACAGAGGGCAGACCACAGGCACAGGAGGCCACGCTCACTGGGGTGTGACAGTCACTGAGTGTCGGTTAGAATCATCCACGTTGTCACGGCGAGGAGAGGACTAGCCCCCTGGGGACACCTGGGTGACCAGGATTCTGGATCCCTTCTGGGCTCCAGGAAATTCGGCCAAGAGTCGCTGCCCCCTCTTCTTGGCTCTTGTACGATGAAAAGGCTCCACGGGCTACTGTGCTCCTGCTGAGCGATGCCACTGCCACGATGGGTGACCCCGCTGCCACTTGCTCTCCCCCCCCCCCGCCCCCTCGCTGTGAGCACTCCCCCGGATGTCTTCCCGAATGGCCCGAATGTCTGGAATCCCTCGGAAACTGGCCACTGCTGCTGTCACTGGTCTGTCAGACCCCTACCAGCCTTGGATTTGTCACTGGCTGTGAACTGGCTAACTTTCATTAAGTGCTGGTAGAGATCGACTTCTGGGGGGCTGATGGGACTCCACTTGTTCGCTAAATGGAACAACCAGGTGTGTCTGCTGACATCTCCTGCGGTTTCGCTGTGGCCAAGGGGCTGGTGGGTAAATTCCTGGCCTTTGAGGTATTGGGCAGATTGCCTTCTGTTGTCATGGTGACAGTCGAGCCAGGGCAGTGGCCAAAGATGCCTACCCCCTGTGAGTTCTCAACACCAGCACAGAGCACAGAGCAGTGTGTGTGTGGGGGGGTTTGGGGTACAAGGTGGGGCCTGAGTCTAGTCCTCACTCATAACCTAGTCACTGTGTGACTTCAGTCATGTGACTCGAGACATTGATCATTTCTACTTTGCAAGATGCCTTCGAGGCTTAAGAAAGGAACTCGCTAAGCTTAGATGCTGGCACCCAGAAGGAGCTCAATAAATGCAATTTGCTTGTGCATTATAAAAAATACTGAATCATAAGGTATAGAAAACAAATGGCTAGAGTTAAGGAACAAGGACATTTGTTATTTATAATGCTGAAAAGCTGGAAGCCACAAAATGACCTACGGTAGGAGACAGGGTAAATTAATCAACGGCACATTCATATGATGGGCTATTGTATGGGTCTTTAAAGCACTGCTTAAAGACAAAGTATTTGGGTTGGAAAAATTCTCATATCAGCGGAAAAAGAAAGATAAAATGTTTAAGTAGCAGAATCCCAATTATGTAAAAATATACCCTATATATGCACATGCATTTAATCTTTAAAAGATAAACACAAATTATGACAGTCATTTCTGGATGGTGGAATTGTTAAGTTTTTGAAAATCTCTTCTGATTTGGGGTGGTGAACACACAATATAATATACAGATGATGCATTATAGAACTGTACCCCTGAAACCTATATAGTTGTATTAACCAATGTCACCCCAACAAATTCAATAAAACTGTCTTCTGAATATAGTTGACCCTTGACTAACATGAGGGTAAAGGGCAATGACCCCTCCCCAAGCAGTCAAAAATCTACATATACATTTCGACTCCCCCAAACTTAACTACTATAGCCTGTTGACCAGAAGCCTGACAGACAACATCGTTGATGAACACATGTTCTATATATGTGTTATATATACATTCTTACCATAAAGTAAGCTAAAGGAAATGTTAAGAAAACCATAAGAGAAAATACATGAACAATATAGCATTTACTGAAAAAAATCCACGTGTAAGTGAACCTGCGCAATTCAAACACGTCGTGTTCAAGGGACCACTGTCTCTCTCTGGGCTTTAAAGTACCAATGAGCATGTAACATTCTAAAAGGCAACACATTCCCAACTTGTAAATGCAGAAATAAGGGGAAGCAGGCTGGGAGGCTGGCACACAGACATTTTAACCATGTCCATATGGGCATGGACTATTCAGCCAGAAAAATCCCTAGGAAGGCAAAAATGGACCTTTTATAACGATAAAAGACCTATTTTTTAAAAATATATATTTTTATTGATTTCAGAGAGGAAGGGGAGAGGGAGAGAGAGATAGAAACATCAATGATGAGAGAGAAGCATCGATCGCCTGCCTCCTGCACGCCCCCTACTGGGGATCGAGCCCCCAACCCAGGGAATGTGCCCTGACTGACAATTAAACCATGACCTCCTGGTTCATGGGTTGACACTCAACCACTGAGCCACACCAGCTGGGCTGAACATATGCATCTTAAGACCAGCTGCTGACTTCCTATGCCCTAAACGGTCATCTGAGCCCCTGGCAGAGGAGGATGGCTCCCCGTAATATAACATCAACCTTGACTTCTCCTTGACCTCTGTCCTATGCTGGCAGGATTCTCAATGCGCTGCATTGTGCTTTTATATGTCTCTGGTTTTGCATCTTGGCACGCGCTTTGCATGGAATGTCTGCCTCCTCGCTTGTCTAACTGGTGAACCCTTATTCACCCTTCAAGGCTTAGCTGAGGTGGCCCCTTCCCGTGAGGCCTCCTCTGAGCCCCCTGCCCGTACCCTCACGTGACGGTCCATGAACCCACCTCTGAGCTCTCACTGAGCAGGGCAACACTGGGCCGAGGCAGGCAGGGGCTCCTGAACCTTGTGGTGCGGGCACAGTGCCTGCCACCAGCCTTGTAGGGGTTCAGAGATACACGAACAAGCTGAAAGCCTCGCCCCGTTAACTGGCCCGACAGTCTTCTTGCTCCAGGAATCAGTCTCCAGCTGCCGCAACGCAACAGCCACAGGATCTGTCTAGCTACCCTCCGCCCTCGTCTGCAACAGCAGCCTCTTTCACTTTTATGGTTAATTTTAGGTTTTCTTGGCAAAATGACCCGAATAGGTTTTGCACAGCCCCTGCCTGGCACACTTCTGACACCAGGTAAATACCTATTAAATGGTAACAGCAAAAGAAAGAGTGAGAACAAAAACAAGTGTTTTCCGAAGGAGAGATGGCAAAAGTTGGGTTGAGGTGGGACGTACAGGAAATCCTCGATGTCGTCAGTAGGTTCTGTGACTTTAAGTGAAATGTGTAAGGAATCTAATTTTCCCACGGGCTGATCGATATAAACAGAGTTAAGTTCCTAAGGCATCTCATCAATGTGTAACGAGACAATGCAGAACAAAAGGACCTTATTCTGGAAGCTGCTGTTCTAGGAGACCACCTGGCTGAGGAGGACGGCCCGGCTTGGGAAACTGTGTTAAAGACACTCAGAGCTGCCTGGGGCTCATGGAGCGCAGACCTCTTACCTGCCCCAACCACTTGCAAGAAGATGTGATCTGCTCACTGTTTAAAGCTGAGCCTCGTGGCTATTAAATTAAATAAACCTCCCCACTCCTTCCTGCCAGCATCCAATTAAATGATTCGAATGTGTTCAGCATCACTTAGCAGGGAATCTACGGCGCAGCGATGTTCTAATCGATTAAAATTAAGTGTTTAAATGTCATTTCACTCACCCTCCACGCGTATATGCTTCAAATCCTGAACCCCTTTGTGTATCTAAGACACGTGGGTCTATGACTGCATATGTGAGGCTCACTGCTCCTGCTTGCGTGGGACACCAGTGGTCCAGTGGCCTTGGTTAAGGATGGATCACCTTGTCATCCAACAAAGACCCGGGTGATGCCCAGCCGGCGTGGCTCAGTGGTTGAGCATCGACCTAAGAACCAGGAGGTCACGGTTCGATTCCCGGTTGGGGGATCCCCGGCAGGAGGCAGCCGACTGATGACTCTCTCTCTCATGGTTGATGTTTTTTCTCTCCCCCTCACTCTTCCTCTCTCTGAACTAAAAAACAAACAATCAAAAAACAGAAGCTGAGAAGGAGGCCTCGTGCATCAGCATGTCCGGGACACCTGTGAATGTTCTAGCAACTGCGTGAGCTGTGGAGCAGTAAAGCGTGCGCTGCGAGAACTTCCGGTGGCGGGCTGTGTCTGCAGGGGATTCCCCAGTCACTTTCGCACCCAGAAAGGGAATGAAGTTAACAGCACGCTTTTTGGCAACTCAGAAACTGGTGTGACAGCAGCAACAAGACAGCGTTAGGAATCTGCATGGAATTTGCCTGATGCTGGGGTGGAGGGCCAAGGTTGGTCTATAGCAGCGGTTCTCAACCTGTGGGTCGCGACCCCTTTCGGGGTCGAAGGACCCTTTCACAGGGGTCGCCTAAGACCATCGGAAAACACGTACATAATTACATATTGATTTTGTGATTAATCACTATGCTTTAATTATGTTCAATTTGTAACAATGAAAATACATCCTGCATATCAGATATTTACATTATGATTCGTAACAGTAGCATAATTACAGTTATAAAGTAGCAATGAAAATAATTTTATGGTTGGGGGTCACCACAACATGAGGAACTGTATGAAAGGGTCGCGGCATTAGGAAGGTTGAGAACCACTGGTCTATAGAATCTATGACACAAGTTCTAGGCTTAGTGTTCTAGAAGCTGACTCCCTACTGAGGGACCTATGACTTTGTCACTGAGGTTTCTGTTGAAAGAAGCCTGGGTGTGTAATCAGAAGTCTGGGCTGGGTAGCGAGCTTCAGCATTTCTTAAAAATGTCTCCACGCACAGCCTCCGAGCCTCCGGTTCCTACCGACTCACAAGTGAGTTGTTTGGAGGGTCTAATGACTCAGGCATGAATTTCCCAAGTCGGGCCAAGAAGAAAAGACAGTTTTGTTTGGCAGGAAAACACAGCATTTGGCACAGGCATTATTACCAAAACACCATGTGGGTGAAGATGACTGTGGGGGAAAGACGATGGTTGTGAGCGTGGAGGATCCAGGCTCTTAGTCTAACAGATACAGGCAAGCCCTGCAGGGTACATTGCTACAGGAAAGCTCTGTGCACAGGCTTTCTGGTGGATTCGCTGAGTTGTCCTCAGACTCAGAACACAGCATGGCCCCCAGAACGCATTCAGGTCACTGTTTGTTGAAATAACGAGCCTCTGAGATGGCCGGCAGGAGGCAGAATTTGCACCATGGCTTCCGAGGCAAGGTTAGCCGAACAGCCCCAGGCCTGCCGCCCTACTGCCTCTCCTTGGAGGTCGCAGCCTAAAGATCTGGTGAGAGGACTGTGCTCTCCCTCCACACACAGCACAACCTGCACTCCACCGCCTTCTCCACCTCCCTCCCTTCTGCCTTCATCTCCTTTATACCCGCACCACCCCTCACTCACTCCTCCGCTCACTCGGGGGTGGGGAAGCCCGCCCAGTCCAAGACTCTAGGTGACACTGAACACTTCAGCCTCCTTTCCTGCTGTTCCCTCCGCTGAGAACATGAGGCCCAAGTCCTCCCCTCCCCTTAGGGCCTGGGATCCACATCCCCCCAGACACACTCCTAGATGCTCCCGGTGAGATTCGGTTCCTCACACCTGCCCCCCGCACCCCCCCCCCCCCATCTCCCCTCGTCAGGTGCCTGCCCAGGGTGTAGCCCTCTGAGTTTGAGACAAGCCTTCTCAATGTTTGTCACCAGCTTTCTCTTCGGAAGCTCTGCATTCTGGGCCTCATCTTGGCCCAAGAGCGCTGCTGCACAGACCCAACGTGAAAAAAGAACATATGGCAATGCCCTCGGGGGAGGACAGCTGTCTCACCACCACCAACTACGATGACCACTGATTGACTAACTCGGTATTGGTCCTATGCCAAAACCTTTGATGCCAGAGCTGGCATCCGCTTACAGATGATCTATTGGGACACAGAGGTCTTACCCACTTGCCCAGCGGCACATCACCCGTAAGTAAGAGGCAGGACCCAGAGAAAACAGCTCAGTCCTGCCCCAAACACTGTGCCCTTCTCACAGCCTCGGCCACTCCCAGGAGTGAAGGTGGCTAAGGGAGACGCGGCACTGGCCCCGGACACTCCACACGGCTGCACTCCACCTCGAGTCCAAGTGAGGGGCCCAGGAAAGCCCTGGGAGGCCTTCAAGGGCAGGACAGCTGAGAGCAAGGGCAGCGCCTTGTGTGGGGCTGTAGAGCGAGTTCATGGTCAGATGGCGGGTTTCGCCCAGACAAAACAGGCTCCCCAGCCTGCTGTGCACCGCACCAGCCCTGAAAGGTTAACGTAATTAACACTGTGGATTCCTTCTCATGCTTTTCAAATTCTTCTCCTACTGCTATTATTTCTCCACTGACTCATCTCTTGGAACAAACCCTGTTTAGCTCCTTGAATTTTCTTCTCATTCAAACCTCGACCGGTTCCCTGTGTCTTTTCTCTTCCTCGCCCCTGGCTTTCGCTTGGGGCCCAAGCAGGCACTGGGAATCGGGGTGCAAACATTTCTTTAAAGGGTAACAGGCATTCACAACGTTCACAAAATGCCCCCTGGGGGACCCAGCGTGGAGGAGATGCCCAGCTGCAGCTAGTCGTACATTTATGTGATTCCAACACTCATGTCGGCTACTAATGAAGTGGAAACTCCATAGGTTGGCAACTGCTTTTCAAGCAGTCAGACCCCTGAGACAAGGGTGATTCTCGTTTTCGTGGCACCGCGGTGTCCTTAGACCATGAGCACTAAGAGGCCCGGAGGTGGGGGTCATAGGAGTCATGGCTTGGCCTCTACTCCCCCCTCCCATGGCCAGTGTGACGTCATGCACGCTGCTTAACCCTGGCACAGTCTCGCTTTCCTAATCTATCGATCCACTCTCTGGAGACGATGACCCCTCAGACCCTGTGATATCTAGAATTTCCTAAATCTTGCTCCCTTAGGTCAGAGTTCTTCAAAGTTCGCCCTGGGTTTCCTTGGCTCAGTCAGCAAAAATGATAGAGAATTTTTCAGTCTCTTTTGGATTGTGCTATTTACCGGGGCTCTGGCACCAAACGCAGTCAGACAGGCCCGTGCCCATGCCGCCGCCATCTCACCTCTCCTCCACCACCGCTGGGCTTCTGCGGAGGCGAGAAAGCATCCATTGTGGGCTCCCAGGATGAAATTTTCTAATTTGCAAAGGTGTTTCCCCCCGAGATTTGTCTAAGGAAAGCATTGATGCATAAATCTCAAGGCCAGGGAAGAAAAAAAGAGAAAGGATCGGCTGTGTCTAACATGCAGCTTTTGAAAACCAACTAACCCTTGGGGGCATCGTGCAGAACAAAGTACACAGAGAGAATCAACAGGACGGCGGCATTAAATTATTCAAGGCGACATCATTAAAGCAAACTTGGCTCTGCTGGTGGGGGCCTGGGCAGAGCCCATGTTCAAGATAAATGCCCAATGCCTTTGGGACTCCTGTCTCCAGCTGCTGCAGAAGGATGGCCGCAGCGGTTTTATTAGCGCATTAACGCACCTTCAGAAGTGTGGCCGGGTGACGGGCTGCCGTCTGAACCACTCCTGGGTAACTGACCTGCAGCCTTAGGGCTCACGGACTCTCCACCTGAGCCAAGAAGGCGTCTGACTGAATCACACATCTTTTTATTTTTTATCGTCCCAGATAGAGAGTTCTGTTAAAATGCATGAAGGCCAGCGAGCAGCCCTCAGCCGGGACAGGGCCCAGCTCCTGGGGCACAGGCCACGCACCTGTACCTTTAAGTGCATCCTAGAAAGTAACGCATTGACACAGGGCCAGCTTGACCACGTATATGTGCGTGGGGGGAAAGACTGGGAAAACCAGACACGACTGTCCTTTATCCCTGCGTTGCAGGAAAACAGATGATTCTTTTTTTTCCTTCTAGCCTTGCTTATGTTTCCAAATTCCCTATGTGGAGTATGTATGTGTTCCTTTATGAGAAAATATAAACATTTTCAAAAACAAACGCTCGCATGGGTCTCTGCCCAGAAAATGACTCTGTTTGGAGGAGGTAAACATGCACAATGGACCATTTATATATGCAAACCTACCGAGCCCCGTGATAATCCTGCCTTGGTCCAATGCAAACATTTTAAAAGCCCAGCGCACAGGGACCTCACCACTCATGCTCACTGCTGGGCAGGGCCTGGCCCGGGGGCAAAACAGTCCCGGACAGCCGTTCTCTCCTCGCCAGGGACAAACCCCCAAGGTGGCATCTTCTAGAAGCGAACCAGTTCCCTCTTTCCCGGGTCAGACATCTGATCTGCCAACAATGGGCCGCCGGGCGTTTTTATAAACATTTCCCTCCTGCTGGAAGCCTCCCCGCCACTGTAGTGAAACTTCCCCAGAAGAGATCCCATTTACTGCCTCTCCTTCAAGAAATTACTTGGCAATAGGACGTAATTTAATTAAAGGATTTACTTAAATATATACTCTCTGGGGCCCAAGCAAATGGGGTATTTTCTAAGCAACTGGCAGTTTTGGGGTTGTCTGACTGCGGGGTTGGGCTTTCTCTGATGTTTAAAAACACACATGAGCACATGTGTGTAGGTGCATGTGCGTACACACACACACACACACACACACACACACACACACCTGCTTCTGAAGCAAGAAGTCCAGATGTCCTGGTCGATATACCAGCAAAACCCCAAATGCCCTCATTTCCAGACCCTACACAACTCCGTAGAAATTCCCAACCTCTGGCATTCTGCACTTGGCCTCAGAAAAGATGGAAAAAGCCCCCCTGGCAGGGTGTTCTCCATGAATATTAAAAGCAGTAATTTTCTCGTAGAATAAACTCAACTTTAAAAAAAATGTTTTTATTGATTTGAGAAAGAGGAAGGGAGAAGGATAGAGAGATAGGAACATCGATGAGAGAAAAACATGGATCGGCTGCCTACTAGGGATGGAGCCCGCAACCTGGGCATGTGCCCTGACCAGGAATCGAACCAGTGACCTCTTGGTTCGTGGGTCAACACTCAACCACTGAGCCACACCGGCTGGGCTCCACTTTAAAAAAAAAAAGAATGAAAACTCCAATCCTGACCATTCCATAGCCTAAAACCTATACTGTATATTTCTGCTGTTTGAATATTGCAGTAGGTCCAATATCCCAATAGTCTTTCTGGGTTAGAACATTTCCCAATATTGAGGGCTGGCATTTGTCTTTTTCTTCCCTTTCCTCCTTTTATTTATTTCTGTTTTATTAAAAATGTAACCCCAGGGCCTAGGGGCTGTAGGCCGTCAATACATATTTGTTGAATAAATGCATTTGCTGAATGGAGCGTGGCAGGGGACGTCCTGTGAGTGTCAAGGAACAGGTGCCTGTCTGTGTCCGGGGGCCAGGAGCCCAAGGTCAGGTTAGAGGACAGATTTCAGCTCCGTGACTTCTCTCTGCTATAATGGGGTCCGGAGGGGGAGGTGCTGGTGCCCACTAGACCACACCCCACCCGGAGATTTGAAACAAACCCCTGAACTTCCCGGGAGGCCTGCAGCCTGTACCTTTGTGCCATTCATCGCGGCTCCGTCATCACCTGACGTACGACTGACCAGCTTCCTACGCCTGTGCCTTCCACTCTCCCTTCCTCCAAGGGGCTCAGCAGCGAGGGGTGAACAGCAGCAAACCAGCAGAATGTACCGGTCTCCTGCCCACTGTTGTCCTCGGCAGGAAATCTGAGGGAGGTTCTCAAACAGGCGGTTTGTGTATGGCGAGAATGCTGTGATGAGGAGTGGACATAGACTCTTAAAAGTCCACTTAAAAAAATAAAGAAAACCCTTGCCCTGGCTGGTTTGGCTCAGTGGGTAGAGTGTCGGCCTGTGGACTGAAGGTTCCCGGTTCGATTCCAGTCAAGGGCACATGCCCGGGTTGCAGGCTCATCCCCAGTAGGGGGCGGACGTGCAGGAGGCAACCGATCCATGATTCTCTCTCATCATTGATGTTTCTCTCTCTCTCCATTTCCCTTCCTCTCAGAAATAAATAAAAAATATATTTAAAAAAGAAAAAAAAATGAGAACCCAAATCCTGACCACTGGATAGCCTAAAACCTGTGTTGTATACTTGCATACCAGATGTCCCTTTCACGCACGCTCTGATGTGTCTGCCTGACACGCGCCTGGCTTCCTTAAAAGTTAAACTAAAATCCAAGTTGCAGAAATGCCCACTTGGCATGGCCCTCCTGGTCTCCCCCACGGCTGAGACAGAAGAGATTCTCTTATGCTGCCCTGTGCATGATGGGTTGTGCATGAACTGTTTGGCTTCTATAGAAAACAGGCCTTTATGTTTTCATTCAGGTCACAAAGAAACATGGTGGACAGCGCCACACAGAGGAAGACCCTGTGAACTCCAAAGCAGAGGTCTGCCCAGGCTTCCGGAGCAACTCCTGCAGCTACCGTAGCCCCTGAGAGGCAGTGCGGTGTCGTGGTCCAGAGCATGTGTGAGGGAGACAGAGAAACCGGAGTGAGACTCCCGCTCTGCTCGCTGGCTGTGTGGCCTTGGGTGAGTTGCTTGACCTCTCTGAGCCTCGATTTGCTCATCCACAATATAGGAAAAGTCATGACAGCACCCCCTCCACGTGACTGATCTGAGGATTGTATGTGGGACAACGTGTAGAATAGCCTCAGCCTGTATCCAACAGCACTTCCTTCTCCATGAATGACAGCAATGCGTTGTGTAACGAGTTCACCAGGAGAGGAGATTTGTTTTACATCGCCAGGGGATCACTTCAGTTTGACATAACAGCAGCCCTGTCAAAAACGCAACGCACTTACTGGGCTTTGCTTGTTCTTAGTGAGCTTGTGACAACTCCCAGTAATCTCCGAACAAAGCTCCCATCTGACTATAATCCACTCGAGACACTCCGGCGGGACGATTGTCACCGTCTCGCACGCACTGTCTATTGTTTTCAGAATCCATCTTTTCCTGCTTAATAAAAACCATGACAACTGCCACCTCCGTTTCCTTGTTCTTCCTGAGTATTTTTTTAAATATATATTTTTTATTGATTTCAGAGAGAAAGGGAGAGGGAGAGATAGAAACATCAATGATGAGAGAGACTCATTGATCGGCTGCCTCCTGCATGTCCCACACTGGGGATCGAGCCTGGAACCCGGGCATGTGCCCTGACCGGGAATCAAACCGTGACCTCCTGGTTCATGGGTCGACACTCAACCACTGAGCCATACAGGCTGGGCTTCCGGAGTCTTTTTAAAGAGCCAGATAACGGGCCTACAAGCTCGCATCTCTAAATTCACTTAAGAATCTGAAAAGCAGAGCTCAGGGTGCGCTTCGGGCCCCCCTGTGCTGTTTTTTTAATTACCATGCTCTCCAGTGGCTGTGTGACCCTGTTCGCCCCTCCTTTCCATTTTCAGGCATCCTCACCAATGGGAAAAATAAAGATGTCATAGGGGCTGACCGGGTCTACTGTCCTCTGTTAAACTTACCACCTACTCTGGTCATTTCTGTCCCCTCGGTGAGAAACTTCTTAAAGATTCCAAAGAGGAAGAGCCCGTTCAAAAAACGAACAAAGATAAACAAAAAACTGCCTTTTTTCCCCTCCCATTCTGCAGATAAGAAAATCAAGGCTCTAGTGTGTTGCCAAACCTCTTTCACCAATCAAGCATCAGGCTGGCGCTGTCCTGCTTAAACTGTCTAATGACACCACTTGAAGAGGCACTGGATGCACAGCCAGAGTCCTGTCCCCACATGTGGTGACCGGAGGTGACACTGGCTTAGACAGGGGCAGGGCAAAGAACCACACCAAAGCTCTGAGCTGTGTCACCAGTCCGAGCCTATGACAGGTCACCCTAGCCCAATAAACGCCTTTATGAGCTAATTAACAGTTCATAAAATCTGCTAAGTAACTTACAAACCCCCGTCCTATTCCTTCAGCGTTTCCCGCTGGCAACGGGCCCTTGGGAAACATTAGCTCCCGCTCCGAGATGAATCACCCGGCACTGGCAAGACAGACAGCAGACTCTCGCGGACAGGATAACCTAGAAGGTTCTTTCTCCTTTGCTGGCTGAGAAGACAGTCTCACGTCACCCCGGTTTAGGAGCAATGCAAGGAGATCGCTATGGGAATGGTCAGGGAGGAAGAGAATTGACAGTGACCTTAACCCGAGGCCAGTTTCCCTCCCACAATGAATGGGAGGGACCGGCCTGGCAGAATTATGTCAAAGGTTAGAAACTGAGAATGGACAGTGCCGCGCCCAGTGCCCAGCGCTGTTCCCAAGCCACTGGTGGCTGCCACCAGCATGGTGCCGGGCTGGTAGTGTTGTTGTTTGCAGCTCGCCCCGACTGCTCTTCAGAAGAACCCTATGAACTGCCATCCACGGCCTTCAAATAAGAACCTAAGGCTGAAGGAGGGGCTGACTACATGGCTCACCTTTGAATCGTGATGGACCTGTTTCCCTTTCCCATGTATCCATCGCGCCACTCAGCAAAGCAGCCTCTAACTGCACATCTGCCCCGTGGCAGACGGCAAGGGGTGTGGCTCCGAGACAGATGCCGTGAGTAAATAATTGATGGGTGAATTCATATACCAAAGAACACATTTAGTTTTATGTCTCTTCTCACAGAAAGAGACATTTTTCACAGAACCATTCTTACGAGGCAAGAGCCTCTTCCTGCATCTCAGATCTTCCCCTGGTTTAGAGGGAGTGGGCTAAGGCCTCTGAGTTCCTTGCTGGTTTTATTGGTGACTACTTACCAGGGACTATAACCCTGGACCCGTGGTCAGCAAACCGCGGCTCGCAAGCCACATGCGGCTCTTTGGCCCCTTCAGTGTGGCTCTTCCACAAAATACCATGTGCGGGCGCGCACGTACAGTGCAATTGAAACTTCGTGGCCCGTGCACAGAAGTCGGTATTTTGTGGAAGAGCCGGTATTTTGTGGAAGAGCCACACTGAAGGGGCCAAAGAGCCACATGTGGCTCTCGAGCCGCAGTTTGCCGACCACTGCCCTGGACTATTATCTTGGTTCTCCCCTACCAAGGTGTTGCCCTCCTGGGACTAACCCCAGACTCAGGTCTTAAAAAACGTCCCGACCTCTAACGGGAGAATGTGGCTTATTTCTATTTCCAGGCATCCATCCTCTGGGACAATGTGTCCCCTCCTTGTAGTTGGGACTCATCCTGGGGAGGACAGCGACACATGGACAGCAGTTCTTTGGGGACACGTGTTCTCAGGTGCCTGCATCCACGCCTTTTCCTGCACATGGTCCCCTGTGACCTGGTTTGGCACCGGGGGTCTGAGACACAGGCTCCCTGCCCTGCACGAAGACCACTAAGACCCTCTCTCTTCGTCCACACCTGGGCAGGGCACCGCCAAGCTTCAGGCCTGCCCCAGAGGGCTCCCCGTAAAGGCACCCAGGCAAAGCGGAGCCACCCGTGAGCAGTGGGCTGTCTTCCCACGTGACATGGCAGGCTCTCCTGGCGCCACGGGCAAGCTCTGTGTGCGGCTCACCGGACAGGGGTCGGAGGTCATTTTCACGCCAAAGGATAAAGTCCTCCCTTTCCCGCCTGCTCATGACACTCTGCCACTGGGAAGAATCTGGAAACCGACCCACGGGCCTCAAAAGGAGGGTGATTCATAGAAGAATCGTCCTATACCCCAATCTCTGTCAGGAAATTCTTGATCACCCCTCAAGGCTCAGCTCATATCTTCCTGCTGTTCTGTGAGCACCACCGGCTCACCTGGGCCTAGGGCAGGGCTTGGCCATGGCAGTGATGAACGAAGTTTATAAATAAAAAGAAGTCTCTAAGCCAAAAAAAGGGGGGGGGGGCGGGTAGGGGTAGCATTTAGTGGACACCAGACAATGACAAGATACACACTTTATGGACCTGGCTCTGAATTCCATGTGATCAGCACTCTCCTTATCCCAAGTTCTACGTGAGCAAACCGAGGCTTGGAGAATGAGGTCAAGAGCACAGTTTGCCCAAGGTCACAGGGCTGGTAAGTGGCCCAGCCACAATTCACAGGGAGGCAGTCAGGCTCCGGAGCACCACAAAGGTCCCTGCTCCACTGTCTCCTCTGCAGCAGCCAAATGGGTCCCAGAGAGAGTCCCTAAGCGCAGAATGCTGACGGCGCCGCAGTCCGGGGCCGGCCCCATACAGTTCTTCAGGACACAACCCTGGCACCTCCCCGACTGTGGAGGGAAGGAGCGCCCCATGGGAGGATTTCAGACCGACCTGACTCACCCCGACTCAACTTCTGCCTGCACGAGAGAGACAGAGCGAGCAGGCCACGCTCAGAGCCGGAGGAGCGCCAGCCTCGCAGCCCCCACTCGAAACAGCGCCACCCTCTCAGGACACGCACACCTGCCCTCCTTGCTAAGGCCACGCGTGCTCCGGGTAAGATATGTGGTTCCCAGAAACAAGCCGTTCAGCTGGAGCCTCTAAAAATAGCCTCCGGGGAAAACGTCCCCACATGGTGCCCTGTCCCAGGCTGGGCACGAGGGCGTGCGGCAATGGCACAGATGCTGCAGTCACGCTGCTGTGACGGGGACACGGGTCACACCCCACAGCCGCAGGGGCCGGGCTCTGGGGTTTGCAGAAGTCTGGGGGGAGTGGGAGGGGACACTGGGGCATCCCTGCACTCGCCCCCCCCCCCCAAGGCTGCCCTCTGGGTTCACCCGGTCAGCTGCAGCTCAGGGTGAGACAGGGCCACCCTCAGGGGTCCTCCTCCTGCATCCCTTTGCCTGGCTCGCCGTGCCAGGGTGAGGTCAGGCTGCCAGGGGCTGGTACGGGCGCTGATTTAAACCCGGCTGCGGAACTCAGAGCTCCCAATTCTTGCAGAAGGGGGTGGCGGTATCTCGGGTGCTGGCCGCCGGCTGCCGCTCCTGACGCACGGGCAAGGCTGTGGGGCAGGAGTATCGCATAGGCTGGGAGGAGGTGCCAGCCCCAGGCGTGGAGACTGGGAGACCCGAGGTCATTGCTCTAGTCACTGCCAGGGCCCGGCTCCCCATTAGACGGCCTGGCACAGGACCAGGGAATGGCGCTGACAGGAGCCCTCAGCCAGGACACCCAAGTGACTTGTCCAAGGCCACACGGCTGCTTCCCAGCAGAGCGTCTAAGTCCACAGTGTATCCCTGGCTCCCACTCAGGGCCCTCCCAACCTCCCCTCTCCCAGGCCCCGCCCTGCACCTGTTCTCCTCAGTGTCCCCAAGGCCTCCATCCTTCACATCTGGCTCTAGCATGAGCCATGGTCTAGCCCAGTGGTCGGCAAACTGCAGCTTGTGAGCCACATGCGGCTCTTTGGCCCCTTGGTGTGGCTCTTCCACAAAATACCACGTGCGGGCACGCACGTACAGTGCGATTGAAACTTCGTGGCCCATGCGCAGAAGTCGGTATTTTGTGGAAGAGCTGGTATTTTGTGGAAGAGCCACACTCAAGGGGCCAAAGAGCTGCATGTGGCTCGCGAGCCGTGGTTAACCGACCACTGGACTCTAGCCTGACCCATGTCATCACCTCCCTGCTCTAGCTCTGTGGCCTCAGTTTAGAGCAGCCGTGGGCAAACTACGGCCCGAGGGCCGGATCCGGCCCGTTTGAAATGAATAAAACTAAAAAAAAAAAAAGACCGTACCCTTTTATGTAATGATGTTTACTTTGAATTTATATTAGTTCACACAAACACTCCATCCATGCTTTTGTTCCGGCCCTCCGGTCCAGTTTAAGAACCCATTGTGGCCCTCGAGTCAAAAAGTTTGCCCACCCCTGGTTTGGAGCTACCCTCCCCTGGAAGTGTGACCCGGCCTTCTCCACCATCACCCCCTTAGCCTCCCTCCAACCTCTTACTGTTTGGAGGCTCCCTCTGCACGTCAGCCGGCTCCTGCGTGTCCCAGACAGCTCACCCCCCGGAAGCCTCCAGCCTTCCAGCCTGGTTTGCTGGACCAAACCCCAGCATGGGGTCCCCGTGAACATTCTCCAACCCGAGGAGTCGCCTCCCCCTCACTCTCCGCTCACCGATCCTGGAGCCAATCCTCCAGAGCATCACTCAGGAATTGGACATTTACTGGACCCTCAGCTTCCTTTTACTACCCACTTCCGCTCCCCCACCCCCCAATCCCAGCCCCTCCAGCTCTATGGAAATGACCTTCCTTACAATCCTCAGGACCTTTGAGGAAATCAGCTCCAATAACCACATCGTAACCCTCATTGTCCCTCATCTCCCCGCAGCTCTCTCACTCCTTTGAAAATGACACGTAGGTGTCATTTCTATGGCTCCCTCTTAACCTTGGATTTTTCTCTGTCTGTTCCTTGTCCTTCTTCGGCCCATGATACAAGGTGTTGCATGGGTGACTTCCTGTGTTCTTTTCTTAATACTCAGCCAAGGATAGTTTCCCATTGATGTTTAGAGAGAGCGGAAGGGGAGAGACAGAGAGAGAACCATCCATGGTTTGCCTCCTGCACGCACCCCGACCAGAGCTAGGGAGCAAGCCTGCAACTGAGGTACGTGCCCTTGACCGGGAATCGAATCCGAGACCCTTCAGTCTGCGGGCCGACGCTCTATCACCGAGCCAAACATGGCTCCTCCCCCTCATCCTCCTCTTCCTCATGTTA
>NW_005871846.1:155936-178107 GCF_000147115.1 Myotis lucifugus | reverse complement strand
CCTGCCCCCTCCTCCCTTTAAGGAGGACAATGACTTCACAGTGTCCATTCCCCTCCCTGCTCGTGCACAGAGCCAGCATGCGAGGCACGAGACCTTTCTGTTCCTTTGATTTTGGAAGGAAGGCGTGTGCGTGGGCAATGGAGCCGGAAGCAGCCCCTTCAGTGGAGCAGAGGGCAGGTTCGCTTCCTCCTGCTGCTCTGACTGCCAGCCCCGTTTTCTTTGTGCTGTTTGAACAGCACTTCTACCAGGCCTGGCTGCTCTCCTGTGTGTGCAGAGCCCGGGGCCAGTCCAGTCCAGGGCTCATAAGAGCAATGAATTATGACTGTAATTGAAACTCCAGGCCTGGAAGGAGCCCCCCGTCGGTGGGCACTGCCGCCCATGCGGCCCTGCAGAGAGGGCCCGTGTTCCTTGCAGCTCTTTCTCCGCCTCTCTGTGCCCACGCTTCCCATCCGTGCCCAGGAATTTAGCTCAAACCCGAGTGGTGCTTAATGAGCCAGCAGGTGGCCCATTCCCACTCAGCCGGTGACCTGGGGGAGATCCGGGGAAGCTGCCCTGGACCCTGATTTTCCCTTTTTCTTCGGTGGCAACAAGGGCACTGCCTTTGCCCCACATGCGTCTCCTCTGCCACGGAGAGGAGAGGAAATGCAGTTCCTGCCTGGACTGGAGAGACGTGGAGGCCTCGGGCGTGCTCTCTGGAGGCAGGCTGTGCCCTCATGGTGCAGAAAGGATGGGCGGGGCAGTCCAGTGAGACCTTTTTTTGTACCCCCAGCATCGACCACAGGATCCCAGATAATGTTTGTTGAATTATAAGGTGCTAGTGGTCAGCACTGTTTCTATGTGGGTGAGTACCTATGACACACCGCACCTTTGCATACAGTATCCAGCTCAATGCTGGCTGGGCCTCTGCTGCCCATTAGGGAAGCATTATTTTTACATCGCTTGACAGAGTGAGAAACTGAGGCTCAGAGAGGCTCAGCGCCCTGCCCAAGGTCGCAGAGCCGCGTGGGGCAAGCCCAGGAAGTAGACTCAGTAAGTGTGGCAAAGTCCAAGCCCTTCCCCGACACCCTCCTGTGAGCACCATCTTTAAGTAGGGATCGCTGTTACAATAACCAGGGCTCCCTCCAGGACTGCCCAGCGAGTCTCCTCCCATAATGCACAGCGGACTTGAGGCCGAAGGCAGCGAAGGTGTCATCATGCAGAGATCAAGGGGGCTTTCCGAAGAGGAAAAATATGTCTAGCCAAGTACTCCACACCCCTGGCATCGCAACAGAGCTGTGCGAGAGGGGTTACACGCAGTGTGCTCAGCAGCCAGGCAAGGACGCTAGTTCCTAAAGGAAGCAAGTGCCTGCACAGTGTTCCACAATTACACAAAAATGTCTGAGATTTATGATTCTAGACCCATGGTCGGCAAACTGCGGCTCGCGAGCCACATGCGGCTCTTTGGCCCCTTGAGTGTGGCTCTTCCTAAGCCTTAGGAGTACCCTAATTAAGTTCATAACAATGTACCTACCTATATAGTTTAAGTTTAAAAAATTTGGCTCTTAAAAGAAATTTCAATCATTGTACTATTGATATTTGGCTCTGTTGACTAATGAGTTTGCCGACCACTGTTCTAGAAGAATACCAGTGAATATGCCAGTGATTACCAGTTCCCCATAAGCACGTCCTGGGAAGAAGTGAAAAAAGCCTCCTACACTGAATGAAGCTGGAAAAGGCCAGGCTGAATGAAGTGAGACTGGTTTCTGTGCAGGACTTCTCAGGGCCTTTAATATGAAGCGCCATCCCCCCCACAGCGATCTTTATCAAGGCCATGGATTTTATTGTTGCTGCTTCAATGGAGCCCCTTCCCAGAATAATATTTGAAACACTTCAAGGAAACACTGAACAGAGAGGTTACCACACTTAAGCATCCACTCCATGCACTAGCACCCTATAATTCATCAAACATTTTCTGGGATCCTGTGGTCCATGCTGGGGGTACAAAGAAAAGCAGGGGTACCAAGTGCCACGGAGGTTTGCCGGCTCAAGGCAACTGCTCCCCTGTCCACTATGAGCCTGCCTCCTTAGCTGGCAAGAGCCGGGTGAAGCTGGGAGTTCAGAGCGAAGCAGTGGAGGCCGGGGGAGAAGCACCCAGCAGTGGAGAAGCGTCTAGCCCACTGGACGCGTCTCCAGAAGCCCCTGGGCCCAGGCCTCTCTCCATGAGCACGGGGCTTGGAAAGGTTGTGTGGAATGCACACGTTTACACGCGTTCCTCATTTCCTATCCCTTGCACACCTGAATTCATCAGGAGGAAACGAAGGAACGCAGCATCTGTGGGGCCAGCTTTGCATGGCTCCTTTCACACAGACGACTTCTTTCCCTTTCGCCCTCACTCCTACTCCACAGCCCTGGGCTCTGACGTTTAGGAAGCTGGGAGTAGAGGACGAGTAAGCCCTCTGGCGGCGCACGGCCCCATTCAGACCTCAGAACATCCCTGCGAAGGGGACTGCTATTCAACCAGAGGAGAAAAGTGAGACTTGCGGCATCTGGGGACCTGCCCAAGGTCACACGGGGGCGGAGCAAATCCAAAGGCCTGTCTGGTGCTGAGGCTGCCCCCTCCCTGACGTGCCAGTGCCTGGTTCATTGACTGCCCAGACTGCCCTAGAGCAGCAGGTACTGCTGAGACCTCACCATCTGACCAGGACTCGGCGGAGACCGGGGAGGCTGGTGGCCTTCATTCAGCCCAGGGCGCCCATCAGGCCCCTGAGTGGCAGGAAGAGGGAGACGCAGCGCCAGGGCACTCATGTTATCTGTTCTGCCGCTGAGCCGTGTGCTCTGGGCCACAGCCCGGCAGAACGGCCTGCTGCTGATTTCAATTCCAGAGCTGTTCCTCTGGAAAACATTCTGATGGCGATGCTCAAAGGCTCGCCGACCTCCCAACCGTAACTGAGCGAGTAGCTCGGCAGAGGTCAACATCAGGGGCAAACTGCGGCCCTGGACCTGAACTTGGGTGGTGGTTGGGGTCACCGAGAAGAAAAACAAGTCGGTGATGAGAAATGTCATCGTAAACAAGTGTCACTCCAGTAGAAAAGAGTGTCAGCGTAACACATTTTTCATTCTCCCTACAAGTAACTTTGTCTATGATAAAGTACAAACCCATTTTACACATCAAAAAGCCGTACAATCTTTTCAAATAAAGCCCCTGGAGCTGAAGCATGCTCTTCGGGGTGGGCAGGGCGTTTATTTTGCTGACTTGACCACAACTGATCCTTTCGATTCAAAAAGCACATTTGCTTTTTGAAAAGATTCGCTGTTGGTTTCTGTTTTACATTCACATCAATGTTCTTAGCTCTAATTATTGCTTCCTATGCATAGTAATCACATTTGCCAACATGCTGAAGAGTATCCCTGAGAAAACAGCCTATAGCTGTTCGATATAATCCTTACGTGCGACGAATTCGAACCCAGAATTTTAAACCTAACTCATGATTTCAGTGTCATCGTTGATTCTCCAAACCTGTGAAAATCCATCTGGATTATTTTAATCAGTAGCTCAGACACAGGTCCCAGGTTTACAAAGAAATATCCTAACTACATGTTAGCCTAGTGTACATGCCAATCAGCTAGGTACTTCATAAATATTACTCCATCCTCACTAAACACATGCAAAACACGTGTTCACAAATCCTGACTTTGAAGAGCTCGATCCCCAGTAGGGGACGTGCAAAGAAGCAGCCAATCAATGATTCGCTCTCATCGCTGATGTTTCGATCTCTCTCTCCCTCTCCCTTCCTCTGTGAAATCAAGAAAAATATATTTTTTAAAGATTTCGAAAATAAATAAACTTGCACTCTTTTTGAGCTACTACCCTGCCAACCAGGAGAGCTTAGATCCTTGGGTAAAATACTCATATTAACTTCAAGATGCCCTTGTTTTATGCTTTGGGGATTATGTTCACACATGTAAGTGATGCCTCAAACATTACACAACAGGAAAAACAAATTCAGCACTCCCCCACCTCCACCCACATCGCTTCTGACTTTCAGGGAAGGCTGCTGATCCTGAGGTCTCTAAAACCTCTGAGGGGTTCTTACCACCAAGCGAAACAGTCCCACTGCCTTCTGCCTCTCTGCCCACCCGAGGCCACTTGTGCGCACATGTCCCTGAGCGGTTCTGTGACCCGCCAGGAGGCAAGACCCCCTCCACCTTCTACCTTTTCAAAAAGACGCCCCGGCTCTGTTGAACCTTAAACTACCTCTGACAAGCCCTCTTCTCTCAGATGTTCTCCTTGGGGTCTTCATTGGGTCAACCTACGAGAGACCTCCCAGCCTCAATACTGCAGCCTTGTACCCAACACACGTCAACTCAAGCTCCAAATCCGCAGTGATTGAACGCCGCTGCCTTTTCCCTAGGAAACAGTGACGGCATATTTTGTGTGTATATATTACCCGCCCAACTTGAACATGAACCAGACAGGGGCTAGGAGGGCAAACAGTATCTCCCTTCTTCTACGCAGCGTCTGGCATGAATCAGGCCTTTACCAAGAAGCCATGAGGAATGACGCTGTCCGGAGGGTTTAACGCAGACATACTCCAGCCCTCTTGCGTGTCAGCTGCTGGCATGCTCCCTGTTTCTAAATAAACGCTTGTACAATGCACACGAGGCTGGATCGGTATGATATGACGTGGACAGTTATATAACTCAATGTAGCACCATTCCCAAAACATCCTTTAATGGGCCTTTCTGCTACTTCCTGTGGAGATTGCTTCGTCTCAGTCAAGGAATCCAGACTTCTACATCAGGGACCAAGCAAAGGGAGCTACTGCTAAAAGAATGATAGTGTGGGGTTTCGACAGGTGTCTTCACTGGCATTTTCTACAGCAGGAACTTCACCACTAGACTTGGTAGCTAACTGAGGTGGACTTTGTCAGTAAGGAGAAGACCGACATCGATCTTGTCTATTAAGTTCACTGGGCCTGGTCCTTTGGGATACTCGGCCTCACATTTTGGAAAGAGTGTTGTCTTGCCTGGCCAGCGTGGCTCAGTGGTTGAGCATCGACCTAAGAACCTGGCAGTCATGGTTTGATTTCCGGTCATGGTTTGATTCCCGGTCAAGGGCACATGTCCAGGTTGCAGGCTTGATCCCCAGTGTGGGGCGTCCAGGAGGCAGCCGATCAATGATTCTCTCTCATCATTGATGTTTCTATCTCTCACTCCTTCTCCCTTCCTCTCTGAAATCGATAAAGATATTTTTTTTTTTAAAAAAAAAAAGAAAAGAAAAGAGTGTTCCCTTTATCAACCACCGCAGTCATTTAAATGACCAGGAAATTGGTTTTTAGTTTGTCTGTCTTTTCTGCTGTTTTTTTCTTTTTGTTTGTTGACTCAGCAAACCTTAAAATACTTGACAAAAAGGAGTCCTGGGAACAGGAAAGACAGGGTCAGGCAGAAATATATCTGATCTAAGCAGAAGACGGTCGCCAGCGTGAACCTCAGCACCTCTCTTTTCCTCTATCAGAAAAGCATCTTTCCCCTTGAACTAACTCAGTAGCTGTGCTCAGCCCCGTACGACTCACTCACATCTGACGAAGGGACTGTGTTATCTGGTTCACACGGACTTTTAGCTCCTGTCACAGATCCTTCGCTGCGGTCGCCTCTGTGCAAATCATGGTACGGCAAGACCATTCAGTCTTAGAACGAGAATGAGGAGCAAGCCCTGCTTTGCCCAGTGCAGAGGGCACACGGCAAATTCTCAGGAGCTCCAGCTCCAGCAGGAAGATGTGAGACCTGATTAACCTCTCCACTGACGGTTTTAAGAAAGAAGAGAAAAAGCATTAAATATGTTTATGCTATGCTGCTGTCAGCCGCAGGCTTCACAGACTTAGAAGAATTGTTGCCAGACTTCCACAAAGCCATCACTTCGTTTGGATAAGCCCTAAGCAAGTACAGTGGGGCCTTGACTTACGAGTGTCCCGACTAACGAGTTTTTCGAGATACGAGCCGTCTCTCGGCCGATTTTTTGCTTTGAGTTGCGAGCTAAAATTCGGGTTACGAGCCAGCTTCAGATACCCCACCGCTAGTTGGCGCAGTGAACGTCACAGTGAACGCCACAACATCAGCCCAGCATCACGTGTCTCACTCGTTCACTTTTTGATTTGACATACGAGTAATTTGAGTTACGAGCTCCATCACGGAACGAATTAAACTCGTAAGTCAAGGCCCCACTGTACTGCGCTCACGTGCCTTTTCAGGGTGAAGCCCACTGGATGGCTTCTCCCTCTTGGTATCTGGGGCCCAGGGCTGATGCCCTGATGTGCCTGCCTAGGAGCAGGACCCCAGCCCAAGGTCAGGGACAATCGACACTGTGGCGGGAGGTGCCTTCTTCCCCTGAGAACGTACATTTGGACTTAACTTGATGGCAAACCATGCATCCACTGCACATGTGCTCCCGGGGCTGAGATCCCGAGTCCCAGCAGCTAAGGGCTCAACATTGACCTTCAGTTCCTCACCCAGGGCGCAGTGGGATGGTCTCTGAAGTGCGTTAGGAAAGGAGGCAGCTCTGAAGACCCTTAGTCCCTCAACCTTCTTGGAACTCACACTTTGCATTTCTAAAATGCAAAGAGAAAGAGCTCAGTAAGTACTGTCTGGCTGGCCGGCTGCCTCGGTTAGACCAGAAACCCTGAACACAGGACCAGCGTTAACATTCTAAGACTTTAAACCAGTGATTCCCAAAGTGGGCGCTACCGCCCCCTGGTGGGCGCTGCAGCGATCCAGGGGGGCAGTGATGGCCACAGGTGCATTTGGGGGCGATGAATAACTGCTATTAAAATTTAAAAAAAATTAATTTCCAGGGGCTGAGTAATATTTTTTCTGGAAAGGGGGTGGTAGGCCAAATAAGTTTGGGAACCACTGCTTTAAACCGTCTGCGTTGATAAAAAACACACATTTATTCTACGTCCTTTCGGGTGACCTTCAACTCACTAAGACATTTCCCTGCGGGTGTATCTGAGACCAAGAGCCTGCCCAGCAGTTAGGTCTCCTTATCACATCAGCGTCTGTCCTTCCGCTCCCAGCTGGGGCTCAACTGCTCCAGAGAGGTCTGCACACAGCAGGCCAGTGGGCCCAGGAGGTGGGGGGGGGGGGGAGGGGCCTGGATGGTGGCACCTGAAACCCACGGCTGAACAAGGAGCCATTCAAGCCAGAGGGTCTAGTGGACCCCAGTGACCCGAGGCAGGCATTTCTTCCCCAGCGTCAACTTGGCAGCACCCCATAATGTGTGCTGGTGGGGAGCCCCCAGCAGGATGCTCTCCCCTCTGTGGCCCTTTCCCTGGTGGGAAAGAGGGTCTCCAGAGACGATGCAAATACAGCATTATTTTCCCCTGGTCCTTAAAGCATCGTCACTGCTTATTAGAGAAAATGGGTTAAGGTGCTACATTTTCATAGGCATTTCTGATTAGGCATTCATAGTATGTCTCAGGAATGAATGGCTGAGAATGAGATCTGTGAGCAGAAAATAGCTAGAAGATGATCATGACAAGGTGAATCACATGTTTAGAAGACAGAGGGACAAAGACAGACAGACTGATCAGTTCTGCTCTAAATTATATTCCCTGAAGGGAAATGAACAGTCAGCGTGCAAACATCCTACCCAGATTCAGCAGATCACAGGGCATCCCAAGTTGCCAAGGCAACACCAGCTGAGCACCAGATGAATACAAGTGTACATTCCTTATTAGAATAAGCCGATGTGGCTCAGTGGTTGAGCGGCGACCTATGAACCAGGAGGTCACTGGCCAGGGCACATGCCTGGGTTGCCAGCTTAATCCAAAGTAGGGAGTGTGCAGGAGGCAGCCGATCAATGATTCTCTCTCATCATTGATGTTTCTCCCTCTCTCTCTCTCTCTCTCTTTCTCCCTCTCCTTTACTCTCTCTGAAATCAATACAAGTATATTTTAAAAAAGAGGGTTCCCTTCTATGTCTGCCTTGCTAAGAGGTTTATGCTTTGTTTTTTCTTGTTTTGTGTTTTTAATCATGAATGCATACTACATTATATTAAAAGTTTTTCCCCCCCTACCTTATGCATAGATAAGATTTTTAAAGAAAAGATTTCAGGGAACATAACTGCTTTTCTCTCGCAAGGTCAGAAACACAGACTTGCTAGGACTAACTCTCCAGTCTCCCAGCCAGGCTGGGCCTCAGCATCCAAGGCGAGGGTCTGCCCTCCCGCTGGGCACCTCCAAGGACACACAGGCCTGCCACTCCTCTGCGGCTGCCTGGTGGAATGCCTCAACACTGTTTTGGTCTAGAGTTATCCCTAAATTTCCTCTGGGGGGAAAATTCTTACCTGAACTTGAACTCCGATTAGCTGCCTCGAACACTAACTGTTCAATGTGACTGTTAGGAAGGGAAAGGGAACCACATTTCCCCGCAGGATCCTTACAAAGAGTGAATGAGGTCAGCGGCAGCATCCTCATGTTCTATTCAAAACTCACACCCCTGGGAGGTTCAATAACTTGTCCTAAGTCTCACACCAGCAAGGGATGGGGATGGGGATGGGGATGGGGATGGGTCTGTGTGGCTTCCACGCCCTGCGCTTTCCAGGGTTCGTCCTGCTGCCTCTGACTCTCCACGAACCCAGACAGAACTACCGGGGCTCCTCAATGCAGACCCCCAGGGCCAGCAGAGCCACTCTCTTTCCTCATTTCGGTCTTTCCAACTTCTTTGTAAATTAGTGGCCAGGGTTCCAAACCGCCTACTCTGTAGACTCCGGTGAATAGTATAATTAGGCACAGGAAATGGTTCATTGTTGTTAGTCTGCAACCTAACAATGAAGGTCAGGGGCTGCTCAGGAAGTTGATTTTTCCCTTGGGGACACGGGCTGTGTCCTTAGAGAGCTGTGAGCACCTAGGCTGGGCTGCCAGGCACCCTCCCAGGCTCGGAGAACAGGCAGCACCCAGGCCTGGCCCGAGGCAGCAGGCCCCTGGGCAGAGAGCACTCATCCAGACTACGGGGTCCTCGGGGTCCCCGTTAGCGGTGCTAAATCCAAGTACCTTGCAAAGGAGGAACTCAGGCACACAGCCACTCCTCCAGCTAAAGGGCTTTCATGACCTGTCTCATTTAATCCTGGACACATCCCCAAATGGGAGCTGTATTATGCCATTTTTACAGATGAGTGGATGGAGGCTCAGAGAAGTGACTTATCCAAGAACCTCCCGCTCCCCAAACCCTGGGTGGTGAGAGAGCTGCATGCAGAGCCCAGCACTCCTCTGTTGGTCCTTCACCCTGAACTCCATCAGTCGCCTGAGTTGACAACTGGTTTCCCACCACACGCTCCTCTTTGAGGACAACACGGTGTTATTGTTGGGAATGTGGCCTCTGACCAGACTGCCTAATTCAAATCCCGGTTCAGCCTTTCACAAGTTCCGTGACTTTGGGAAAGTCATGGACATGTCTCTGGGCCTCAGTTCCCACTTGTGAAAAATGAGAACAAGAACAGGATGTTCTTCAAAGGGTTGCTATGCAGATAAATGGGACAATACCTGCAAAGGTCTTAAAACAATGCCTGGCACACAGCAGGGGGTGTGTGTTAGTTATCTACCGCTGCGTAACAAATTACCCCCAAACCTAGAGGCTTAAAACAACAATAAACATGTATCATCTCACACAGGGAGAGGGCAGGAATTTGAGTGATGCCAGCTTGTGGTCTCTCAAGAGACCATAATCAAGACATCAGTCAAGGCTGCGGGCATCTGTAAGCTCGACTAAAGTCGGAACATTTTCCAAGAGAGCTTATACGCATGCCTGGCGAGCTGGTGCTGGCTGGGGGCGGGAGGCCTCCGTTCTCCATGTGGGGGTGTCCTCACCACACAGCCAGCTTCCCAATGGAGCAAGGGATCCCAGAGAACGGGGTGCAAGCAGCCAAATCTTTCATAACCTCGCCCTGGACGTCACCACACCATCACGTCTGCACTGTCCTGCTGGTTACACAGGTCCGCCCTGTCCATGTGGGAGGGGCTGGACAAGGGTATGAACACCAGGAGACCAGGATTATGGGGGGCCAAGCTTGCAGGCTGGCTACCACAGGACCAGGTCTATTAAATAAAGAAAGGATTTGGAGCGTAACTATTCTAAGTGCCTGGCATACAGCGAGATCATCAATACACATTTATCAGAAGAATGGCGGTTAGGACGAAAAGAGGGAAGGCGCATGTCATCCCTGCCAAGTTCCATTCTAGCTCTTGTTCGCTTTACTGTCTGCTTTCTGAGCCATTTCCAAGGAAGGGACTATGCGTTCTCCATTTAGCCTCTAAAGCATTCTCTCCATACGTTCGTTCTCAAATTTCATCTCCGTATAAAAGTGTTTAGAGTGGTAACCTCAAACCCAAAGTGCTACGCAACCGTCTTTTTCATGCAGATATACCAAAATGAAATGCTTCCCCTGATTCCAAAGACCCGGAGCAGAGCAGCCTGAAGTTTTGTTGGTTGAAAGGTCTGGACTAAAGGAATGATGCGGGCCCTAGTGTGTGTCCCAGGACAATGGTGGGAAAGTTCCTCCGCGCACAGAGGCAGCCTATCCGCTTCCTCCTCCCCCGCCAGGGCTGCACTCAGCAGATAAGCTGGCTGGAACCCACGGAAGGCTGCTCACCGCAGCCTGGGCCCGCAGCAGGCCCGGGAGGGAGGACCAGGGTCGGGGGAAGCCTCCGAGGGGCCAAGATTCTCAGACTCCTGCTTCTTGGCAGCCGTCTCCCATCAGATCCCTGCCAGAGACCTTAGACCCGGGACATGTCCCTGAAACGGCCCTAGGACAGCCTTTCCCAGTGTTCCAGGATGATGCTGTCAACTGCACCCCTGCCCTCACCCACCAGAGGTGCCCCAGTGCCCCCCTGGGAAGCAATGATGGTGAGTAAGGGGGTGTGCAGGAGGCGCACAGCGCCACCGCTGGTCACCCCGGGCATTGCGCTGAGGCAGGTGTGGCTGACAGTCTTGAGGAGCTGTCATCCTTCCCCGGGGCCCCTCCAGGAGCCGAGGGCATACATGACACACCTTGGCTCCCACTAGGAGCGCAGAGGGCTGGGAGGGCACCGTGTGCGCAGAGAACATGTCACTCTATGCCACGCTGCTGAGGGCTCACTCCTGGAAGATGCCAACGTGGTTTCCATGATCACAGGTGTGATGTTTGCAGCCTCAACAAATCCTTGACTGTACAGGGATGGAGTCATAAGGCAACAAAAACCATGGAACTGGGGCCAAGACAGTGGTCACTGCTGGTCATCATCTTCACTAGGTCAAAGCTGACGACACCGCCAGGGCCCTGCTCCCGGCACGAGTGCACAGTGAACACAGGTGAATATGGGGTAGAGATAGTCATCTCGGGCTGAGAGGGTATTTGCTAAATCTCGATTGCGTGACAAAGTCATCACCGAGTCCAGAAAGTCTTCCTTCCCCATTTTACCCTGGCTTCTTTGATGTTCGTTTTGTTCACTGCCTCCTCCCCGCCCCCTCACCCCGCCCATGACTTTCAAGATCTACTGTATGTGTAGCAAAGCAGTGACAAGCACTGCAATACAAAATACATGTAATGCCCAGCCGGCGTGGTCAGTGGTTGAGCATTGACCCATGAACCAAGAGGTCATGGTTAGATTCCCAGTCAGGGCAGCACATGCCTGGGTTGTGGGCTTGATCCCCAGTAGGAGGCGTGCAGGAGGCAACTGATCAATGATTCTCTCTCATCATTGATGTTTCTATCTCTCTCTCTCTCTCTCTCTCCCTTCCTCTCTGAAATCAATAAGAATATATATTTTTTTTAAAAGTTCACTTAAAAAATGATTCCAGCTAAGGAAAGCATGGATCGGATGTAATATTAATAATACAAATGCAAGTAATTACAAAAAAAAAGGGCAGGGCAGTTTGTTCTGCAAATAATTTGAAATGTGGATTTATATTCAAAATCATTAACAATGAGCATCACTCTAAGTGCATATTTTTATGTTTGGAGATAGCCTATAAAATACTGATTATTTCATCTCTATCTCTTTTTATGTACATTTCTGCTTGTTCTGTAATTATATTCTATATTAAGAAACACAAGTATCAAGTTTATATGGAAAGTGTTATTGGTACTCACTGAAACTTTTATGGACAGGTTTAAGCAAAAACATTAGGAAGCCCTTATCTACACGCACGCACTTCATACCCCGTCTTATCTCTCAGGAAAAAGGCGCAAAGGTATCTAGCCTGTGGAAATGCTGGACTTAAAATTACTTGTAAATCTCCCGTAAGAGGAGCAGAAGCAGCCAGGAAATCCGCTTCAATAAATTTTCATTTTTTCCCCCTGTGCTTGTGCAAACAGCGCTGGAGAAAGTTATCAAACGTAACGTTATCTCCCTCTGAAGTCGCAGAAATGGTCTGGAGGGAGGATTTATGGCTCCGAGATGGGTTCCCAGCCCTGCCCTTGAGAAAAGTCAACAAACTGGGGGACCACAAATCTCACGGCTCGGCCAGGCCAGCAAGTCAAACGAAGGCGCAACCCCTCTCTTTTCAGGGGGAATAACCGAGTGCAAATTGGACCCTGCACCTCCCCGTCTAGATAAACACAAGCCTTGTTTGGTTGGGAGAGGGTTAGGGGTTCAGCCGTGGGACTGAAATGCATGTGACCTGAACCCCATCCCCTGTCACAGCGTCTCACCCTCTCCTAGCAACCGTGGTCACTTTCCTCCATTTTAGTGGCTTAGTTTCCATAGACGGGTTTACTACACAAGCCACAGGAGCATCTGGCCCCACACTGGGCAAGGTCAGGATTCAGGAACGCAGCTCTGGATGAGTATCTGACACCAGGACACAAGCCAGAGGTCTGTCCACGTGCTCTGAATTCCACTTTCTTCCCCCGTTTCAGCTACTGTGGCCGATTTCCTGGCGATCTGTCCATGACGCTACCTTATTGCTTTTTGTCACAAATATTAAGCCTTGATTTTCACGAAGTTCCAGCCCCCAAGGCCTCCCCGTGCCACAACCCAGCAAATGTGCTTTTACTGCCGCCAGAAAGCAATAAGTAATTTATTTTTCAAAGTGTGCTGAGCACTCAGGGGAAATTCCGCCTCGTGCTTCTTTCTGACTGGTTTCGGCGCTCAGTCCATCCAGGGGAGTCCGTTCCAGATTAAGCTGGACTTGGCGAGGAAGAGTACAGAGGGGCAGCTGAAGAGGATGTCTCTAGAGCAGCGGTTCTCAACCTGTGGGTCGCGGCCCCTTTGGCGGTCGAACGACCCTTTCACGGGGTCGCCTAAGACCATCCTGCGTATCAGATATTTACATGACAATTCATCACAGTAGCAACATTACAGTTATGAAGTAGCAACACAAATAATTTTATGGTTGGGTCACAACATGAGGAACTGTATTTAAAGGGCCAGAAGGTTGAGAACCACTGCTCTAGAGCAAAAAGTGCGCCCACCCAGGGCTCTCAGGGTCACACTTCTAAAAGAATGTGGGAGAAACAGGGCTGGCCTTGTTATTAAAATTCTTCCCCAGGCCCGGCTGGCATGGCTCAGTGGCTGAGCATCGACCTAGGAACCAGGAGGTCACGGTTCGATTCCCCATCAGGGCACATGCCCGGGGTTGTGGGCTTGATTCCCAGTAGGGGGCATGCAGGAGGCAGCCGATCAATGATTCTCTCTCATCATGGATGTTTCTCTCTCTTCCTCTCCCTTCCTCTCTGAAATAAAAATAGATATTATAAAAAATAATGGAGGGAGTGGGGTTAGAGTTATGGTTAGGGTTAGGGTTAAGGTAAAACGTCCATCTAGGAACCAGGAAGTGGGCCCCCACCAGACACCGAACCTGTAAGTGCCTTGATCTTGGAATTCCCAGGCTCCAGAATGGGAAGAAATAAATGCTTGCTGTGCAAGCCACCCAGGCTGCGGTATCTTTGTTATAGCAGCCTGAACAGAGAGTGTTAAAGCCATTTACCAAGTTATTTGAAAGCGGAGTTCAAAAACGCCAATTATGTCTGGTTTGTCACGCTGCCCCTCTCCCCCCAAAACCAACACAGATCTTTGTCTTCTCCAGGACTAACGCTGCCCTTTGGAAGTCAAATGTCATACAAATAGGACGTGCGGTGCAGCAGCCAGGTTCTCCGCAGAAGCAGGGCCTGGGTTTTTTACCTTCTGTCAGTGCCACCTTATCACTCGGTTTGAACACACCTCCTCACAGGAGACATGCGGGCTGCTGGCTTTGAGCAGTGAGCGTGGCCCAGGCCTGGCTGCCTTCCTCCCACCGCTGAGGCCTTCTAACACACAGGTTAATTGGGATGTGAGAAGGTTACTGCTCCTCAGGGACCCCTTCAAATAAACGTTTCTAAAATTTGCATGTGAAAAGCACATCTCTGCCCAGTGCTTTAATGCAAAGCCTAGTTTCCAAAATTCAGGTGTGGGGCTCAATACTTGGGGGGAGGGAGGGGGAGGGTCCAAGGCTCAACTGCAAAGAATTGTAACCCTGGGAGGTGGCTCCAATGGGCACGCACCCCTTTCAGCCCAAGCACCTTGTGACCAGGGTGATGCTGCACCGTGTGTGGCAGGAAGGCCGTCTCGCTGAGATGCTGATGCTTGAATCCTGCTCAGCTTACACTCCAGGCTGTCTGCCTCCCCGCTCCCTGACTGCGAACCACTCCATGGGCATCGGCGCCAGTGCTGGCCTCGGTTGGCACAAAGCTCGTTGTCCCAAATCTGTCACCAGGCAGGAGAACCCTGACCTCATCTCGGGCCGAGGGGCAGCCGCCGTGTGGCTGGGGCCACCAGGCTGAGGCCTTGTTTCTGTCCGGGTCCTTTGTCCACCTATTCAACTCAGCCTGTTCCTTCAGATCCGACCTGCCCATAATTAGCCCGGCACAGGTGCCTGCGCCTGCCAAAATGACCAGGCTCTGAGGCCTCGGGGGGACTCGCTGGGAGCCAGGCAAGCATGAACCACACCGCTTCTCAGATCTGCGCCTCCCTCCCCCTTTCAAAAGGAGCTCGGGGCTGGAATCAATATCCTCACCGCTGGACGGACTCACAAGGCCACGGCCCACTCCTTGCGGATGCCTCCAGGAGGAGGTATGCAGCTAGAGGAGAGGCGATTCAGAGCAGACGTGCCCACCCTCCCTTCTAAGAACCGCCGTGAACACACACAGACACACACACACATGCACACACACTCAGACACACAGACACACAGACACACGCGCTCATGCACACCTGCTAACTTCCCTCAAAGCCAGAAGTTCCTTTTCTATTTGCTGCTTCCCAGCAGGGTCTGCCTCCCGCAAGCAAGGCCAGGCCAGGGAGGAAGGAGGAGGCTGGCCAGACAGCAAAAGTGAAGGGGAGCGTCCATCGGGGTTATGAAGTGAGCAGTCGGTGCGGATATTTCTGGAGAGCCCGAAGCTGAGAAAGCCTCGAGGCCCAAATGAGATTGTTCCTCCTGACGGGAGGATTTATTTTGACCTGTCGGGCCTGGTTTAAAGGCCCTTCTGCGGCACTACTTGAAATTCAGGGATTTGGGCCCTATCTCGGGCTTGTAACTCATTACAGGACATCTGGCATCAAGGAGGCTAAATGTGTCCCATTATTATTATTAGAAAAATTGTATTTTATTTTAAAAAATATATATATTTTAAAATATTTTATTGATTTTTTACAGAGAGGAAGGGAGAGGGATAGAGAGTTAGAAACATTGATGAGAGAGAAACATCGATCAGCTGCTTCCTGTACACCCCCTACCGGGGATGTGCCCGCAACCAAGGTACATGCCCTTGACCGGAATCGAACCTGGGACCCTTCAGTCTGCAGGCTGACGCTTTATCCACTGAGCCAAACCGGCCAGGGCTAAAAATATATTTTTATTGATTTCAGGGAGGAAGGGAGAGGGAGAGAGAAACATCAATGATGAGAAGGAATCATTGATCGACTGCCTCCTGCACGCCCCCTACTGGGGATCGAGCCCACAACCCGCACATGCCCTGACCGGGAATCGAACTGTGACCTCCTGGTTCATAGGTTGATGCTCAACCACTGAGCCACGCTGGCTGGGCCCTGCTTCATAACTTTTAAAGTTTCCACTCCAGTCAGTACCTCCTGTGCCACCGGCTGTTGTAGCTTGTGGCATTTTCGGAGAATTTTCAAACGATCGACAGAGAACATTCTTGGGCCCTGTAACCCTGGGAGGTGGCTGCCCAGGGATCCAGCCAAACTGAGCTCAACTCACAGCTCAGCCACATCCCACCTCGTGACCTTGAGTGACCCTCTCCGGTCACCTGACTCTGGGTTCCTTCCCCCACGTGCTGGCAGCGATAGTCCCTTTGCCCGCGGGTTTTCATAAAACTCAATGCATTCATTCATTCACTCCACACACATTTATTGAGTCCCTTCCAAGTTTTCAGAACCGTTTTAATTTCTAAAGATATGACCGTGAACGGTGCCCTGTCACAAGGCTTGCATCCCCGTGAGGAACAACAGATAAACAGATATGTAACATGCTAAGTGGAGGCATGTGCTGGGAAGAAAAAGAAAGACAAGTAAGGAGACCGACAAGGTCGCAGGGGGAAGGTATTCAGGAAGGCTTTATGACGGGGTGACAGATGGAGGCCTGAGGAAGTGGAAGCAAGTGCAAACCCTGGGGGTGCGAGCCATAATGGACTGGACAGAAAAATGCACTGAAAAGCGCTTGACAAATGGGAGTCATCTCTGGAACCCCACACTCCTTGGCCTGAGGTGTTTCCAACCAACCTCCAGGCCTGACACACGCTGGTGCTATCTCCCCTCCTTTCCTCAGAGGAAAACCAGAGAGCCCCCCGCCACGCGCGTGGGCGCACACACACACACAGCCCTCTGAGAAGATCTGCCATTAATGCACGTGTCCTTCGGAGCAGAACTGGGGGAGCAGGCCCGCCCTCCTGAGGCCAAGGGGCAGAGCAGGCCTGCGAAGTTCAAGGCTAGGGCTTGGCAAGGCGGTCCTGGGGCTGCCTCTGTTATCACACCCTCGCCAGCAGTCAGGACTTAATGAATCTTCTGGAAACGCGTTTTGTAATTCTACTGGGGTCGTGGATAATGTAATTAGGAGATAAAGAAATTGCCTGGAAGGAGATGAACTCCAAACTCATAGATCGCATTTCAGACAGGTCCGCTGGAAGACGAGGGTTCTCGGAGCAGAATGGCAAATTTCAGTCAGAAAAGGGCCACTCCAGGGAGAAAGTAACGCACTCACTTCTGAGAACAGCGTGGAATAAAGCCGGTGGCTGAGCGGGTGCAGGAGAGGCATGAAGAGAATAGCTGGTAGGGGTCAAAAAGGGCGATCGCAGGTGGCAAAATCAGATGACGAACCAGCTAGTCATATAAAAAAGTGAAAACAATAATGGTGAATCACTCCTGTATCAAAAGGATGTCTGCTGGGCCCGGCCGTCATGGCTCAGTGGTTGAGCGTGGACCTATGAACCAGGAGGTCACAGTTCAATTCCTGGTCAAGGCACATGCCTGGTTGGGGACTCGATCCCCAGTAGGGGGCGTGCAGGAGGCAGCTGATCTATCAATGATCCTCTCATCAATGTTTCTATCTCTCTATCCCTCTCTCCCTTCCTCTCTCTCTAAAAATCAGTAAAAACATTTTTTTTTTAAAAAGGATGTCTGTTGGATGAGTAAGAACTCTATAAAAGTACAATCATAATTTAAAAGGACTGAGTTCAGGAGCTACGGGGGGACTTGGGAAATGGTTCAAGGTGTGAAAGTCACTCTGAGTCAGTCCGAACTGGTCTGAATACGTCCAATTAAAGCGGCCCTCGCCCACCTGGCGCTTGCACACAGAAGTTCACAGCAGTGCTATTGGTAACAGAGAGAAAGAGGAAGCCGCCGAAATGTCCATCAATGAATGAATGGATGAACAACCGGTGATATATCCATATACTGGTACATTATTGGCATAGAAAGGAATGAAGTACTGAAGCATGTTAACACGGACGATCCTTGAAAACATTCTATTACGTGAAAGAAGCCAATCACAAAAGGCCACATACTGTATGATCCATTTACATGAAATGTCAAGAGCAGGCAAATCTGTAAGGACAGAATGTAAATCCGCTGGCGCCAGGGCCTGGGGGAAAGCATAGGGGTGATAAAAATGATAAAAATGTTCTAAAACTGGATGGTGCTGACGCTGCGCAACTATGAATGACTAAACCAATGAACCGCACACCTGAAGGGCTAAATTCTATGGGGTGTGAATTATATCGCAATAAAGCTGTTTGATTTTTTAAAAAGGGCTTTTTCTCTGTTTGTCTAACAATAAATTAATACAGCACACCAGCTAACGAAACACTGCAAGCCGAACTTCCATTCCTCCAACTGCCCCGCAGGCAGGCCATGTTCCCGCCGTTTCGCAAGTGAAGAAATGAAGGCTAAGGTAGGGAACTTGCCCTGAAGGACCCACCGAAGACTCGGAACTCAAAGCCAGGGCTGCTTAACTGCATGCTCAGCCTTCCTCCAGGACAGGGATGCTGGGGGGCGCGTGATCTAGACGTGGGGGTGGATATGAAAGGGAGCAGGTGGGCACGCTGTCACTCTCATTTATGCACCAGGACTTGGGGAGCACCTCTCATGTGCCAGACCCTGCTCTGTGCACTGGGAACATAGCAGTGAATTCAACCCAGTGCTTGTCTCTATGGCACCTGCAATTTGATGGAGCAGGAAAGAAACGAAACATATAAATAACTATGTAACCGTGTCTGGTAGCACGCAGTTCCGTGGAGAAAAGTAAAAGTGAGAATAGGGGTCAGGGAGTCTGGACACTAATTTATACAAGGCTGACAGGGAGGGCCTTTCTGATCATGTAATACCTGAGCAGAGCCTCCACCAAGGGAGGGAGAACTGCGAGGGTCTGGGGAGTGGGGAGCGGGAACAGCACATGCAAAGGCCCTGGGGTTGGAAAAAGCTTGATGTATGAGAGGAACAGCAAAGAGGCCGTTGTGACCGCAGCAGCGAAGGGTCCAACCTCATGGGGCCATGTGGGCCTTGGTAAGAGGTTCTTACTCTGAGCTGGAGGTTTCACACTGGTGTGGGAGGCACCAGAGGCCTTGCTTGCCGAGGTCAGGGATCATATTCACTATTGTTAGATCACACTGATGGCTGCGGTTTGCAGCTGAGACTGACAGGGTGTTGGGGCGGAAGTCAGGAAACTGGTGGGAGACTAGACCAATAGTCTAGGGGACAGAAGTCACAGGATCCGAAACGAGGAGAGACACACAGTTGACTGGACAGAAGATATATAGGTCTCTCCCATCACATTCTCAGTCAGGGTGTCGGCTCTCTCCCCAGGGTCTAGGCCCAACGGAGACGGGCTCTCTATCCTAGACACACAGAAGGCCGGTTCCCTTCTGCGGGTCAGACAAGGTTAAAGATCCGGTGCCAGAGGCCAGCTTCCTTTGCCAGATAAGCCATTCATCCCGAGCTGTTTGCTTTTCATCTTTTGCAAAATGCTTCCCTTTGAAAAATTCCACTCACTCCACTTGCAGACAGATATGCCAGCCGACCTGCGTGCGGAACGAGAGGCAAAGACCCCCGAGCGAGGGCAAGCAGCTGCCCAGACGTGGGAACAACCGTAACGGCTGACATTCGATTTTCAACCCCGACACGGGGGCCCGTTTGGCCTCAGGACCCCCTCAATCATTTGCTCCCAGACTCGGGCCGAGCTTCTGGGTCTCAGGCCTCCTGCTGGGAGGCCACGGAAGTGCTGTGAGCTCAGCCACCCGCCGGCCCCAGCAGGCAGGCAGAGATAAGGGAATGACAACCGCCAGACTGGAACTCATTTTCTTCCTTCAAAGGCTGTCTCTGACCCCAGTGCACCCCTGAGCTGGGCCTTCTCACCATCTGCCTGGGGACCCCCTCTCTCCTCCTCCTGTCCTTGCTTTGAACCAAGAGCCCCAGCCCTGGGCTTGGAGAGCACACGCCCCCAAGAGGCAGCTGCTTTGCGAGCAGTAAAAACACTGCCTCCGGCTGGCAAGGGACGTGACCTACAGGTCATCGCTGGAGCACCCTCGCCGGTGACTGGGATGGATTTAGAACCTGCCTAGTCATTATGGACTCGCACCTCTGCCCCGACAAATGCCGGTAATTACAGCCTCCAAACACCCTGACAGGTGGCTCTCATCTGTTTCTGGTCGTTACTCATTTCTTTATTAAGGGCATATGCACCAGGCATGGTGCCCAGGCAAGCGGAATATGAAGATGGCGTTCGTTGCCCAAACCTCTAATGAGCACCTGCCATGGGTAGCTCGGGAATACAAAATGCAGTCCCAGAGCTGGGAAGGGCATGCACGGGAGGAAAAGCAGCCCCGGGTGGCAGTGCAGAGCACAGGGTTCAAATCCTGCCTGGGTTCAAATCCCAGTCCGGCACTTCCCAGGCTGTGTGGCTTTGTACCAAGTACTTAACCTCTCTGGGCCTTCATTTCCCCACCTGCCAAATGGGGAGATTAGACCCACGCCACAGTACAGACTGAACAAGGGAACGTTTATACAGCCCTTGGGAGAGCAGCTCCTAGAATGAGAAGGAGCTGCTATGATTCTTAGACCTGAGCTACATGGGAAGCAAGTGGAAAGGTGACAGGGACATGATGGGGGACAGACAGTGGAATAAGGGTATGAGGTCACAGGATTGACCAGGGTTCACAGGCAGAGGGAATGCAGCTCCAGGCACAGAGGCGGGGCAGGACCTGCCAGGAATTGGGAGGTGTGACGGTGGGCAGCCTGCGGAGCCGGTTTAGGGTGCAGTGTCCCGGCTGGCAGTGGCCCCCCTCGGATCCTGTGTAGGAAGGGGCAGTGACCAGTGCTGTGCAGTCCCTCTAACCTGCTCACTCCATCCCCCACTCGCTGGGCTCTAACCACTAGAGCCTCCATTCTGATCCAATTCCTACAGGGCCACTTTCTGGGCCTGTGGTGTCAACCAGTCCACTTCCCGTCCTCTGAAGCTCGGAGCCTGCGGCCACTTCCTCCGGGAAGCCTGCCGGCCCTGATTGGGCTCGGCCCCTGTCACCCTCCTTCACAGCCCCATCACAGTGGCCATAGAAACAGTTTTTGAAGTTTGACCTCTGGGAGGTGCAGAGGTGAGGAATTGGGTGTGAGGAATGGGGTGAGGTTCAGCGAACACCTCTGCTTCTGGAATTGGCTAAGCTCGCGCTCCCCAAACCCCGCAGGCTGGCAACACCTCTCGGGGGCGTGACGCAGGATCACGCGTGGCCCCGAGGACGGCTGGCGATGACTGTCACACGCCAAGCGGGAGCAGAACCAGCTTGGCAGGGGGTGGCCCTCATGAGCAGGACGGGGATGGAACAATGCAGGGCCCCACACCCACCTGCCGGCTCCCGTCAAGCTTGCATTGGGGTGTGGAAGGTGGAGCAAAGGAACACAGAAGTCACTGTCACTCGGCTTTATCTGCACAAGGCTGAGTTCTGCTGCTGCTCCCACGCCCTGCTGGGAGCGTAAACAGCACTCACGGGGACCCCAGAGCCCCCTGCAGCCTGGCCGCAGCCCTTCCTGTCACCTGCTTGGGGAGCAAACGTAAGCAGCCTCCAGGGCGGCACTGCGTTGCATAGACCAACCACAGGCCCCAAAGTCACCTGACAGCCAGCCAAGCCCGGGGTACACGCGACGAAAGAAGATTCGGTGGGAAGCGAGCAAACAGAGAAAGCGAGGCCGTCTGAAGTGCAGCCATTACTGCTCAAGAGAAGCCCAAGTCCAGAGTTAACGTTGAGAACTCACTCACTTTTTTTTTTTATTGGTTTTTAGAGAGAGAGGAAGGGAGAGGGAGAGGGAGAAACACGGATGAGAGAGGAACATCATCCATCGGCTGCCTCCTGCATGCCCCCTACTGGAAATGTGCCCTGATGGGGAATCGAACCTGTGACCTCTTGGTTCCTGGGTCGAGGCTCCACGGCTGAGCTCAATAGAGGGTGACTAGACAGTATTTTAAACTTAAAAATGACACAGGAGAGAATTGTGTTGTTTTATTTTTTTTAAGCAAGTACAAGCCTACCAGAGACGAGAAGTTATGTAACTTGGCCAAGGTCACCCAGCCTCAACTCTCAGAGTTGAGAAGCAGCTCTCCCCAAGGCCAACAGAAGGAGGCCCCCTCCCAGGGTGACCCCAAACTCCCCCAGGCAAAGCCACTCGGTAACCCCCATCCCCCC